>NC_056739.1:1861346211-1861558711 GCF_019279795.1 Protopterus annectens
GGAAAAAGTAGATGTCCATGTTGCTAAGATCAAGGAGATTTTTAGAAAACAGCTTTACGATGGTTTCCTCAGTGGGGTTTCACACAGCTATGATGTGCTGAGAGCAGCAGGCTTAGCATCCATCTGTAAAGGATGGCATAACTCACTCTCTACTCCTTTAAAGAGGATATGAGGCAGATCATTTTGCATCAAGGTAAGGTCCTTTTAGGACAGGCTTTTTAGGGCCATTCTTACGTTTCCCTGGCTTTCTTTTGTAACCAAACTTAGCTCTCCATACAAGGAGAAACCCTTTCCCTTCCCAAGACAAGGAGTTACCCAAACATGTGCCAGCATTCTTTCTACCCACATATCTGCTCAGCAAATCTTTTAGGAGACAGACACTACCAGCACCATTAC
This sequence comes from Protopterus annectens, assembly GCF_019279795.1. Classification (NCBI taxonomy): domain Eukaryota; kingdom Metazoa; phylum Chordata; order Ceratodontiformes; family Protopteridae; genus Protopterus; species Protopterus annectens. Next base: position 1,861,346,608 of record NC_056739.1, read on the forward strand.
GTAGTCCTTACTATCATGCAGGACTGCACATGGGAAGCTAGATTTCTGAGATGCTCTCAGTTTAGAAAACCATAACCACGGGTTGAAGACATTCACATATGGTCTCAGCCACATCTTGCAGCTCTAGGTAGTTTTCCTGAAAAAAGTCAAATAAAAACATGGGATGGTTTAAACAAAATGTCTGGAATGGGCATTAGCTCTTCACAGGTGCCATGACTTGTTTTTCCATCTAAGAAGAGTTCAGTTTCTCTTCTCACTGCTTACTCCAAAAAGAATAAGGGAAGCTCCTGTTCTGTCATGAAGACTAATCTCTACAAACAGTTCATTTAGTATGAATTAATATGGTGATTCGCCAGCAGGCATAGCACTCTAGATTTTTACAGCATGTCCAGATTTTTGCCTCATATCTTTGGTTATTTCCTCATAAAATTTGTGATTTGCTGGCAAATCATTAGGATGATACAAGGATCGAAGTCACTAAATAATGACATACAACTGAGTTTCAGACTTCATATCCATCAGAAATGCACATTAACACAAATCTTCTTACTCTAATGACTTTCCAAGTTTCCAATACTCTCCACCAAAACGTCACAAAAAAGCGAGTTCCTTTTTTCGCTTTTATGTGACTTTCCAAGTTTATTAGAACAGCATTTAAAATGTGTCCCTATTTTTGGGCCTTTGCCCCCCCCCATTATGTCAGGCTTTGGCCAGATTTAGTGCACTAAGAGGTTGAGAGGTGTGCCAGCAGGTCATAAACCATGCCACTGCAGGATGTCATGACAAAGCTACTTGACAAGACAAATATCACTGTCTGGGCTCCACATACGATATGACCTTAAGTTTCTCGGTGTGAGATTTCCTTTCAACAATGGTTGCAGATAACAGACCAAAGTGCTTGTCAACATGACAAAAGGCCTTGCTAAAAAAATAGCCTCTTGTTTTCCCATACCAAGATGATAGGTACTATGTGGCCTCATTAAGGTATTCTCAGGCTGTGGTCACTGCATTCATCCTACTACAGCTACAGCCTTGAGAGTAAAAATAAACTGGAAGAAGCCCTCTCTGTCTTCAGTACTGATTGTGTGTGTAATCATGACAGAGTTATTATTCAGATTTGATCACCCCTGCCTCCGAGGAGGCCAGAAAAGTCAAAACCCTTGGACAGCCTAGGTGAAGATGCAGGTGGTGGTGAAAGCATGAACATTTAGTAGCTTTGTTTAATCACAAGAACACTTTTACTGCCGTGTTCACTCACACAGATGAGAATGCTTAGGTGAAAAAGCAGCAGCACTGGATTCAAAATCATACAGCCTTATGGAACTTCTGCTAGTGTCCAAACCTTATGTAATTATGTAACTGTGTTCTGGAGTGATGGATTGTGTCAATGTAGGGATACCTCTCATGCAGTCAGACTTAACAGCTGTTATCACGGACTGCAGTAACATATTTGAGATAAAGTATTTCAACCCCAAATTCAAAGGAAGCTGAAACCATAGCCAGCCTCCTCTGCTCCAGTCAGACAGGGCGTGGAAAGGCAATGAATTTCTACCAATGGACCACATACTGTGGTATCACTCCCTTAGCTGAATTTCTACCAATGGACCACATACTGTGGTATCACTCCCTTAGCTGTGTACGTCCTGAGGAAGGAAATATGCTGATGGGCTTCTCCCAATTACACTTCAGCTCTCCACTAGAGCTGAGGGAAGAGAGACCTGTGTGGTCATGATCTTCCAGGAGGCATACAACCTGCAAAGTCTCTAACTGCACACACAGTGAAACTGATGTTCTTCCTGCATTCTTAAACTACACTGTCATCATCCCATAGTGGTTGACAATGGTGTGATGCCAGACAAGATGATATCGGTCAATAAAGAAAATTATTTTAACAGATGCCAAGGAAATCTTCCTTCCATGGTGCAACAGTAAGGGGCTTTGTTTCTTGGCATGGCGGCTCAATTAAATTCCCCCAAGTCTTGCGGGTGAATGAGGTTCTTAAAAAGCCTTCTGCCCATAAATTACATTTTGCTAACTGCATCGGGTTTTCCATTGGAGTGTAGGTGTGTGTGTAGGTGTATGCCATGCAGATACGTGTGCCATGGCCACCTAATATTTGTTTGCAGCTTTCCCCAAGTGTTATCCTTAGGACGATGATTCCATAAGTCAGGCTTCCTTTAGTATCTTGGTACTTATGAACAACTTTCTCAGCCATGCCTTCTGGCCTTCATACAACTCCAAACTCCCATGGATGTTAACTTCTTTGTAATCTTAATAAATGTATACAAGTGGTTGAAAATGCCCAAAAGTTACTAATAACCGGTAGAAAGGCAACGAAAACCAGCTGGTCCACTCAACAGAAGTTTAATCCAAAATGCACATGAACACAGTGGTTTCAAAGCACAAAGCACATCAAGCACATAAACGTTGTAAAAACAGTTCCTCTTACGTTTTTGTCTTACAAACTTCATCAGATGGGCATGTACTGTCCCAAAGGCCATGTTAAATACATTTTCAAATGGAAATTAACCAATAAGAAGCATTGATCAATTAAACAATTAACAATGAAGGTTCAATTTAAATGAATTAATATACAGAATGTATGAGATGGATGAAATAAAACCTGTAACATGAAATCAGTCTTAAAACTTTTGTAATGTAAAATGCATCAAGTAGGGTGTATTGTGTGAATCGTCCAGATAAAATACTCATGTTATAAAACAATAAATATTTTATAAATTTTTTTATAAAAAACATAAAACCATGTAAAAATGTAAAAATAAGGTAGCATGAAATAGCACCATCTAGTGGAAAAAGCAAGAATGATTACATAAATAAATAAATAAACTTGACTATATAAAATACATAAATATTTCTACAAAATGTTGTTCTATAATTAATTTAATGTAATAATTGTCATTATACTGTTGTGGTTTATAATTTAGCAGGCCCGAGTTTCAGAACTGGCATTAAAGATACCATGTCATTTAACCCTGGATGGTTACTGGCATCCAACACCAATTGCCAGTACAACTCCCTGTATTCAAGCCGGGTCTCCCAGGGTCGTTCCCTGGGGTCAGTGGGTACAACTTCTATCACAAAGAATTTAAACTCAGCATTTGCACATACCTGTGAGTGTTTGAACAGGGCATTGTTATCATTTTTCTTTCTTATCTCGTACCCATGCTCATATATTCTTTGTTTTAACTTTCTCTCTGTTTTACCCACATAAAAAGAATCACATAACCCGCACAGGGCAATATAAACACCACCTGTGGTACTGCAATTTGCAAACCCTTTAGTCACAAAATGTTTGTTTCTACATTTTAAAAACAGGACCTCTCCGTTCCAGATCTTACAACATTGAGGGCAGTTTACACACTTATGTGTTCCTTTCTTGCTAAACAAACAAGTGCCATAGTTTTGGTTGTGTGAACCTCCTAGTATATTTTTGATGTTACGGCCTTTTTTATATAGATATTTAAGTGGTTTCTCAAATATGCAGTTTAAAAGTGATAACCTGGCAAACCTGTTCCATTAATTATTCATTATCCGTTTCACTAAATTAGTTTCACCACTATAAGTAATGACTAGGGCAGATGGAAATTTACCCCGGTCATCATCACCATCACCATTAAATGTGGCCATATCTAAAGAAGGCAGAGTTTTACCCAAGATGGGAGCAAATCTGTGAGCACTGGCTTGTATGACTTCTGTGTAAACTTCAGATGATAAATTACCAGGATAACCTCAAGCCTTAAACATTTCCATAATGTATTTACACTCGTTCTGAAAATCCTGATCATCAGAGGTCATTCTACTAGGCCTCAACAATTGACATTTTATTACCCCTCTTTTCTGATGTGGAGGGTTGGTGCTAGTGTAATGTAAATAGGAATTAGAAAACGTCTGTTTTCTATGTATCCTAGATTTAAAACCATTGCCAAACCTCTGTATATTGACATCCAAGTAACCAACTCAGTATTACTTATTTGATATGTAAAATGTAAAAAATGAGTAGTGTTGGTAATATATTCCAGAAATTTGTTTTCGGAGTTGTTCCAAAACAGACATATCATCAAGAAAGTGTCCATAAAGGTTCCAGTGACTTTTAAAGTCTGAAGTAAAAATGTATTTATTCTCCCAATATAAAAGAATAATGTTTGCATAAATGGGGGCACTATGTGCCCCCATTGCTACTCCCTTCAATTGTTTAAAATATTCACCCTGAAAGAATATAAAGTTATTCTTCAGGACCAAATCCATCAAAATTATGCAAGTACGAAATACATTGAAGGGAACAGTGCGACTCTCAGCTAAAAATTCTTCAAACCATGAGAGACCTACATCATGTGGAATACGTGTAAATAAACACCTAGGGTACATATGTTAAAAGCAGACATATTTCATTTTACTCGCAAACTACATTTAATGGAGCTGTTCCATTGGTCAAATAATGATTTTCCCGTAGAAGTGAATCAAAAAACTAATAACGTAATTTCATCAGTTAACAGTGAGGAAGAGTTTTTCTCATGTAATTCAGAAATGGATATAGACGAATATAGGCAATTGGATACAAGTTTAATTCCTATAGTAAGCACTTTCATGCCACCTCAAAGCAATGAATGCATTAAATATTTTCAGAAATCATTGACATATAATGTAGAAATGGAATGTGAGAGATTTAGATGCAAGGATAAAAAAACATGTAAGTATAATCTTAATAAGATGGAATGGGACTGTTTGAATGCTTTAAGTAGAAATGATAAGATAATATTCAAACCTTCTGACAAAGGAGGGAAATTGGTTATATTAAATGTAAACCAGTATTTAGAAATGTGCTATGAGCACTTGAGAGATGACAATATATATGAACAAATAGACATGACACAATATAATGAGGCACAAAAAAAGTATGAATATATCATTGATAAAGGCTATAGACTACATTATTTTTCCTATAAGGATATAAAAGACAGGTTCAATATTAATACTCCGAGAATGCCATGTTTTTATTGTATTCCTAAAATACATAAAAATGTTTTTCCACCACCAGGACGTCCTATAGTGTCAGCGACAAATGGGTATTTGGAAAATATTTCAAAGTTTTTACATCTGTATTTAATGCCTGTTGTTTGCAAATTACCATCTTATATTAAGGATGTCTTTGATTTTATATCAAAGATAAAGGATATATGTTGGAAGGCAGATATGTATTTTGTAGTTATAGACGTAGTGAGCCTGTATACTAACATAAGGCATGAAGATGGAAAGATGGCTATTAAGCATTTCATGGGTAATGAAAAAACGGTGGATTATGTATTGGAATTGTTTGATATATGTTTAACCAACAATATGTTTGAATTCAATGGTTCCATGTATAAACAGAAGCAGGGCACTGCCATGGGGGCAGCCTTTGCCCCTAGCTATGCAAATGTATTTATGGGATTTTTTGAAAACAAACACATATATACTAGTGCCTTTTTCAAGAAATATGTACATACATATTATCGTTATATTGATGATTTGGTGTTCATTTGTGAAGGGGGGCAACAAGAACTTGAGAATTTTTTAATTGAAATACAGGATAATGCAATGAATATCAAGTTTGATGGGTTACAAAAGGGTCAAAAAGTGCAAAATTTGGACATTTCAATAATAGGTAATAAAGGACAAAAGGTAGAATATCAAATACATAGGAAATTTCAAGGCAGTGGTTCCATATTACATGGCAGTAGCCATCATCCATTGCATATTATGAAAGCCATGCCCTATACAGAGTTGAATAGGGTAAATAGATTGTGTAGTAATTTTAATACCAAGGAAAAGGAATTTATATTAAGTTGTAATAAATTTAAAGAAAGGGGTTATGACCAACACAATATTGAGCAAAGTTTAAACAAAGTTAAAAAATGCGGAAAGTATTATGTTGAGGGGGTGTGGAATACATCACAAGATAGTAAAGAGAATGTATATTTTGTTTCTACATATTCCACTGCCTCAAATAGTGTTAAACAGCATGTCTTAAATAGTTGGAAGTTATTACAAAAAGAAATAGATTATTTAACGAATAAGAATATAGTTTTTTCCTATAAGAGGGGAAGAAACATACAAGATTTTTTGATACATAGTAGATTTAAAATGGCAGGTCTGCCAATGTTGTTACAAGTTATGGAACAGGGAACAAAAACATGTGGCAAATGTACCATTTGTAAGTTTATTGTAAAACAATTTTACCAGATTAATGACATTACATTTGAAACAAAGGGCATATATAATTGTAATTCTGTGGCGGTAATATATGGAATTGAGTGTACCTGCAAAAAGTTTTATGTGGGAGAGACGAAAAGAACGTTGGCTTGTAGGATTAAGGAACATGTCAGGGATATTTTGAAAAATAAGGAAACCAGTCCTTTGGCAGTGCATTTTCAAAAGTATCATGGGGGTAAGGTGGAAAATTTGAAAGTTTCAGTGTTAGATAGCATTGAAAATATTAAATACCTAAATGATAAGTCCATAAAACAAATATTAAGGAAAAAGGAATTATATTTTATATTAAAATTTAATACGCTCAAACCTAATGGTTTGAATAATGACTGTTCATGGAAAAGTTTGTTGTAATCAGTGTGTGTTAAAAACACATTATTTTATGTATTTTAATTTTATTTCTCTACTTCACATTTCTTTTTTAAGAAAATGAATCAAATGGTTGATTGAATAATTGGAAGTAATTAATGTATGATAGTAGATGTATAAAAGGGATGTTATTTGTTCAGTTTAGTGAACTATCTACTCTGTAAAGGCTAACTGCCGAGGCGCTAGAGAAGACAATAGCAGTGTGTTTCCTGTGTTATTGGATGTAGTTACATCTTTTTGGATTAAAGCTTTCTACAAAGTTGCAACGGAGTTTTTCCTTTGTGTGGTGGTATAATAACAAGTGTTCGAGATTCTTTGTGGTTTTTGGAATACGTGTAAATAAGTCTACAACATCCAATGTGATAAAACTCTGTGTACTGCTTAAGCTGGTATTGTCTATACATCTTAAAAAGTCACAGGAGTCTTAAAATGTTGGCATCGTTCAAAACCATTGTTTTAAGTTTTAGATCTATATATTTAGCTAAATGTGCCAACACTGATCCATCGGCTGAGGCAATAGGCCTAAGTGGTGGGTCCAAGGTATGTCAAAAATAGAGGGGAACTGGGGGGCGTGGCCAAGGATGAACACAGGATAGCAGCAGATTTCTTCAGCTCCACCAATTTCATTACATTGACAGGAATTAATTACTTAAAAAATTATTTTTTGAAGTAATTTTCTTTCTAAATATGTTTGTTTTATATAGTTCTTGAACTATATCTAAAAAAGATAGGACATCTTAATAATATTCCTGTCAGAAATTACTTTGGAAATTTTCCTGTCAGTTTATCAGTCTGAAATGAGTTCCAGTAAGACAAATTCTCAAGACTCCAGCATCAAGAAAGAACTTCAGTCTCTGATAATTATAGTCCAGCAACTTACTGCTAAGATGGATAAAATGGATACTAAAATAGACACTTTCATAGAAAAAACTACAAAACAAATAGACTTGTTACATATGGACCTGCAACAACAGAAGATCCAGATGACAGGCATAGAAGAAGCTGTGAATGACATGGAAAATAGAATACAAGAAGAGGAAATCAACATTGAGTTTCTGCTGAAACAAAATACACATTTACAAACAAAGCTGGATAACCTGGAAAATAGATCTAGGAGCAATAATATTAGGATTTTTGGACTGCCAGAAAATATTGAAGGTAACAATATTACTTCTTTTTTAACAACATGGCTCCCTAAAACTTTAGATTTACCAGAAGCATTCTCTTTTGGTATCGAAAGAGCACATAGATCTATAGCTAATACTAACTCTAACAAAAACTATCCTAGATCAGTTATAGTTAGATTTCTATCATCTTTTGATAAAGAGATGGTTCTTAAATCTGCTTGGCCTAAAGCTCCTGTTAAGATTAATGAAACAACTGTGCGTTTTGACAATGACTATTCTTCCATGGTATTAGCTAAAAGAAAAGTTTTTCTGCCACTAATAAGGGAGCTTAAAAAAGCACAGTTTAAAACATACCTTCTGTTTCCTGCCAAGCTTAAAATCTTCCTTCCTGATGGTCCTAAAATTTTCGATGACAGACTCTGCTTTACTGTTTATCAAAAAAAATAAGATTTTGGAAAAATAGAAGAAATGGAATGGGCTAGTCCTTCGTTAAAGAGACTGGCAACTGAAACTTCGTGGAAGACTTCAGAGAAGAAGAAGAGACTAAAAACAAATGATTTGTACTATGTTTTTTTTCTCTCTCATCATTTTATTTTATTATTAATCTTTTAAATATAGTTCCTGCATTTCCAAGAAGCAACAAATATTTTGAAAAAGATTTAATCAAAGTTATTCTCTGTGTGCAAAGAAATGTTTTGTTTCATAACTAGTCAAAATATCTGGAGATTTAATGGCAAGCTGTGATTTAACTTGTTTCTCTTTCTGAAGAGGAAAAATAAGGTCAGTAATTTGATACATTTTTTTTTTCCTTTAAAAGTTTATAAGTTCTTCAAATGCTATTCCTAATTATACTTTCTTGATTACACTGCTTATGCTTGTTTGTAAATAATCTGTCATGCTTTAACTAATAATAATTAGAACTAAATAATAGTAAATAATATGTTTTATTTTTAACTCTATTAATATAAACAGCAAGTAACATTCTACGGTATATACTTCTTATAGCTTTCTCTTACATTTTTTTTTTATTTCTGCCTTACACCCTTTTACTTTTTACTCTCTTTTCTTTATTAATATATAGAAATGCTTTTGATCATATAGACACAGTAAATAATAAGATTTGCATAGGAGTTGAGTTGGGACAAAAATGTTTTGAGTTTTGTGACTTATTAATAATTTTGGGCTTGATTTCACTTACATAGAGTCTGTAATAACCTGTAGAATGCATTGTGAAGGTTTTGTCATGTTTAGATGCATTTACACTGCTAAATGAATGTTTGTCACTAGTTTTTAATAAGTTTCCCGCCAAAATGTTGAGAGACAATCTGGGATGTGGGCTGTCTCATGCACAGTGTCCATGAGCTACTTCAAAAGCTTCAACTCTCAGAATTCTCACAGAGAAGCTGAAAGCAGCTAGTCTCACCTTTGACCTAGATATCACACTGACACATCACAGACACAGGAATGACACTACCTAATTATACTTTCTTGATTACACTGCTTATGCTTGTTTGTAAATAATCTGTCATGCTTTAACTAATAATAATTAGAACTAAATAATAGTAAATAATATGTTTTATTTTTAACTCTATTAATATAAACAGTAAGTAATATTCTATTGTATATACTTCTTATAGCTTTCTCTTACATTTTTTTTATTTCTGCCTTACACCCTTTTACTTTCTACTCTCTTTTTCTTTTCTTTATTAATATATAGAAATACTTTTGATCATATAGACACAGTAAATAATAAGATTCGCATAGGAGTTGAGTTGGGACAAAAATGTTGAGTTTTGTTACTTATTAATAATTTTGGGCTTGATTTCACTTACATAGAGTCTGTAATAACCTGAAGAATGCATTGTGAAGGTTTTGTCATGTTTAAATGCATTTACACTGCTAAATGAATATTTGTCACTAGTTTTTAATAAGTTTCCCGCCAAAATGTTAAGAGAGACAATCTGGGATGTGGGCTGTCTCATGCACAGTGTCCATGAGCTACTTCAAAAGCTTCAATTCTCAGAATTCTCACAGAGAAGCTGAAAGCAGCTGGTCTTACCTTTGACCTAGATATCACACTGACACATCACAGATACAGGAATAGGTTTTTAACACATATTATTAATCTGCTATGTCCCAAACATATACATTACTATAACTCATTTAATTCATCTGATTGACAAGCATAAATAATTTTATAACTCTATACTGGAAGAAATTGTCATGTGATATATTTTAAAGCAGTAGTATAGCATGTTTGTAAAATCTGGTTACTAAAATGTGTTTGCTGTGCATTATTTTGTATAAAGCAGACAGATTTATTGAAGGGACAGCAATGTAAGATGGTGCTCAGTAGATACAACTCAGTGAGATCAGATATATATATATATATGTATGTGTGTGTGGGTGTGTGTGTATGTGCGTGTGTATGTGCGTGTGTGTGTATACATGTGTATATATATATATATATATAGATATATATATATATATATATATATGTATGTATATGTGTATATGTGTGTGTATGTGTGTATGTATGTGTATATATATATATATATATATATATATATATATATATATATGTGTGTATATGTGTGTGTATGTAGATATGTATATAAATGTTTCTGAGAATCTGCTTAACTGTGAAGTATGATTTATAACAATTTCTATGAATACAATATTTTATTCTATTGGCAATAATGAGTTTGAGTAAATGCTCACATACAAGCAATTCAAGGTTTTTTTTGGAAGCTGTTAATTGTATTTACATGACAGAAAATAGATGCATCCTAATATATGTAATGTCTGAATCATATTAGCCAAAGTTTTTGATTTAAATGAATGTTAGAACTTATTTTTCTCTCCTCTTGATTTCTAACATCAAGATTATTTGAATGCTATTTGAATACAAGTGTTTTATATTACATGGATGTATATAGTAGTATGAACAGTTTTTAAGAAAAAAAAAAAAAAAAGGTTTATTTTAGTTTATATGATGCTGTTTTACCAAATGTGTAGTCTTGTCTTGCTAGATAATTGAATTGAAAACTGTTAACGTCAGTTAAATATAACTAGTATTAAATTGATAAGGTGGTAGCTGACGTACTGCTGCTTAGGGTAGGGGGTTAACTTGAGTGGTAAATACTACTCTGTTGGAGTTTACAACTCCAGGCTGGATGCAAGGTTTAATCCTTACATTAGTTTCACTTGTTCATTGTTATTTGTATATAGTTTGACATCCACAATATATTTTGTACATTCATTGTCACTACAAACAAAATTGAATCCTATACGAAATCCCATAAGAGATTCAATAAATACAGCTATATTTAAAGGTACACCTAAAGGAGGAGATGTAACATTACTTATCTTGTTATTTGTTATTTTGATCATAAGATTCTTAAGTTTTAAAAATGCCAAATGACATCTTTAAAAGGAATTTCTTTAAACATTAATGGATTGAATAATCCATGTAAAAGGGCAAGCCTAATAAGATACATTAATTTACATAAGGCCAACTTAGTCTTCCTACAAGAAACCCATCTCTTGAAAAGAGATATTGATAAACTAGCCACAAACAAATATACAGTATTGGTTAGGTCAGAGCACACTCAGAAAAAAAGAGGAGTGGCTATTTTATGGAATAAAAGTATGCCCATTCCTAAAACCATTAAGTCTTATCAGGATGACAAAGGAATGTTTTGTATGGTTACAATACAAATTAATGGGAAGACTTGCACTTTAATTAATGTATATTGGATACCTGGAATTGGTATTAATACAGTGAAACATCATCTTGATAAGATCATATCATTCTCTATAGGAGATATTATTTTAGCTGGTGACTTTAATTGTATACTACATGAAAGTGATACTACCACTATAGGAAAGATAAGAATTACATCTAATGCAAAACATTTAAAGGATTTTGCTAATTCTTATCATTTGAATGATATTAATAATCAGATAGATTCAAAATCATTACCATACACATTTTTTCTAACAGATACAAAACTTATTCAAAATAGATAGGGTCTTTATTTCTAACCAGATGGTAACAGATTTAATTAATTCCAAAATCATTTCATGTCCTATATCTGATCATAATTCAAATGTTTTTGAATTCATGATAAAAAATACTCATAATGTTCAGATCAAGAGGATACCAGCATACTTAACTCAACTAAAAGACTATAAAGAATATATACTTTCAGAAGTAAAACATTTTTAGACATAAATAACACTCCTGAAGTCTCCATTGTTTATGTTTGGGATGCCTTAAAATCATATCTATATGGACAAAGTATCAGATGGTATAATAATAAAAGGAAATCTTGGGATAAGGAATTGTTAGATATTCAAAGTAAATTAGACTCTTATAAACATAATAATAAAGAAAATATTATGGACAAGAAAGTTATTGAAGAAATAAACAAACTAAATGAGAAATACAAAGAAATTTTAACTCATAAAGTTAAAATAACTTTAGAGAAATACAAGTTTTTGTCTTATTCAATAAGCCCCAAATACTTACATAGACTTAAAAATAAAACAAAAAAGGTTGAATAAACAAAACCATATCAAAGAAATCTTTTCTCTAAGGAAAAAGAAGAATGTTTCTAGTATACCAGAAATACTAGATGAATTTAGAAATCACTTTCACAAAATTAACCATAATAATATTAACATGGAACCTAAAGATAAAATAAAGGAGTTTATAACCACAAATATGAATAAAAAGCTTAATAAACAACAGATTAAACTATTGGACAAGGGTATTTCATATACAGAAGTTATTACACAAATAAATAAGCTTAAATCAAACAAAGCACCGGGTAATGATGGTATTATACCAGAGATATATAAAATCCTTTCTAAAAATACATATTCATTAATACATAAGGTTTTTATTTTGGCCCAAACTGAGTTAATAACCCCCCCATCTTGGCAATATACATTTATTTCGCCAATTTTAAAACCTAATAAAGATCCAACTAGATGTTCTTCATATCGACCCATCTCATTACTTAATGTTGATTATAAAATGTTTATGAATATCTTTGCTGATAGATTGAAGACAATCATTCCCGGCATTATAGATATAGATCAGACAGGCTTCATTGTAAATAGAAATACTTTTGATAATATAAGAAGAACTTTAACATTAATAGATTTTGCAAATAGGAAAAAGAAAGATTTAACACTTATTAGTCTTGATATAAGTTCAGCATTTGATTCAGTAAGTTGGGACTATCTGTTTACCTTAATGAAGTGCACAAACTTCTTGGATGCATTTGTAAATCTAATTGAACATTTATACAAAGGAACGTTGGCTTATATTAAGGTAGGAACATATGTTTCACAAAAAATACCCATTCTTAAAGGTACAAAACAAGGATGTCCACTTTCTCCACTATTATTCACTTTAGTAATGGAGCCTTGGGCTAATTTGATCAGAAACAGTACTGACATAGAGGGTTTTGAAATAGATGAAAATACAACATCCAAAATTCAACTTTTGCAGATGATGTTCTAATTACATCAGCAGGATCTAATTCTTCTATACAGTCTCTATTTGATAACATGATGAATTTTAAAAGTATTTCTGGTTTAATATTCAATGAAGAAAAAACTAAAATACTACCTATATATACACGAAAAAATATTCTCATTAGTGATTTTACTAAATATGTATCCAATTCAGGTCAGATAACTTATTTAGGTATAATACTATCTAAAGATATTAAATTTATTATATATAATAATTATAATACCTGTTTTCTTAATATACAAAATCTTTTTAATACCTGGAATAAAATGTTTTTTTACTATGGAGGAGAGACTTACAATTATTAAAATGATAATATTCCCCAATATTTTATACTTAATACAATCAATAATACTTCCACCTACAAAAATAATTATCAAGAAACTGAACACACTAATGTTAAATTTCTTATGGGCACCTAATAGACCTAGGATTGCATTAAAGAAACATACTAATAGCTGGTCTCAAGGGGGTATTTCTTTTCCAGACTTTAATTTATATACTATCTCTTCTATTGTAAAAGTTATTACTTTATTAAAAGATCAGTCATATGTCACAAAATGGAAAGATTATTGGGAGCTAATTAGTATACACTTCATGAAAATCTCCTTAACACATAAAAATATGATTGTAAATAACTCCATGTTATGGTTACTAAAGGAATTTTGTACTTCACCTATTACACCTAAACATATGGTTTGTTACCCATTAAATATTATTATTAGTTATTGTAACTTTATATTCATGCACCCTAAGTATAGGGAATGGAATTTTATTGTATTTCCTATAATGTATACTCAGGGTATGCTTTTGTCATCTACATCTGAAGGAACTCATTTAGCTATAGATAATGATCTAAAGTACTGGTATCAGTTGATATCTGATAATAAAGTTAAAAATCTAGATTTCTTAAAACAAGAATTTGATCTAAGAGAAACTTGCTGGTTCGAGGTTCAGACCTTTAGACAACATCTCATTAATAAAATAGATTTAATGTCTATAACTGTTAAAGAATCTATTCCAACACTGATTGATTACTTGATATTAAATTTACAACATAAAGTTTCTGATAAAGGTAAACTTTCATACGTACATAAAGTTATCAGACAAGAAACTTTTTACAGTGTAGATTCATACTGGAATTATTTCACTTCTATTAATGGGGACCCATCAAATCAACAAGATAAACAATATATATTGGAATCTGCTTATAGAACTACGTCTTCCATTATCTGGAGACTTTATACATGGAAATTTTTACATAGATCTTTTTATACACCTTTGATGATGAATAAAATAAATAATAAAGATAATCTATGTAAGAGATGTAATGTAATGCTGACTGGGCTCATATGTTTTATGACTGTATAAAATTGAAAGAATACTGGAAGTCAATTAATGAATTTTTGCAGGCTCTTTTTACAGATAATTTCATTATTTCTAAATCTCTTATATTATTCAACACACCTGTACCTCAAAGTGTTAAAAAGGTTAAGCTTCCCTTGTTATGGTCTATTCTAGCAGTGGCTAGGAAAATAATAACTAGAAATTGGATTTCAGATACACCTCCTTCGTTCAATGAATTTAAAAATGTTATGAATATAGTGTGCCATATGGAAATAAACACAATTAGGACTAGAACAAATAGAAAAACATCTTATTTTATTGTATGGGATAATTTACAAAATTTGTTAAAAAATTTTTAATTTCAATAGCATGGTATTTTAGTTTAATTAATTGATCTGATTGTAGTGGATGTCTTTGTAAATACTTTAGTTGTTTTGTTGAATATTATAATAATACCTATTTTTAATTACTTGTATAAAATTATGATATTTCTCTTATATGTTAAAACAATAAACCTGTTTTGAAAAAAAAAAAAAATAGAGGGGAACTCTGGGTTTATCAACCTTTAAAAATATATGTCTCCATGTCTATGAGCCCCTCGAGCAGTAAATCATTTAAGCACATTTGTATTTTCTTGCACGCAATATTGACGTCATTCAAAGCCACTCTAGCATGAGTTTCTTCATCACTGAGTATGTCCAGCATTTTACCTTCATAAACAATGTGATCCATTAAAACAACCCCCCACCACCTTTGTCTGGTTTCATAATTCTAATATTTCTGTTTTCCTTAGATTCCTGCAAAATGTTTCTCTCCTCCATTGTTAAGTTAGGGGTCACTCTATTGTACAGAAGCTGTTCCCTTAACTCCTTTTCCACCAATGATTCAAAGTTTTTGAGCTAGGCAACCCCAGCTTACTATCACCTTTTCTGACAGAAAAGCTTACAGACAGCATAAATAGCATTGTCAAGTCACCTCATTAAACTTCTTGCAAGTCCTACACAAGTCTAAAACATGGACAAGCCCCAAGCAACAAAAGCTGCTGGAGGTGTCTGTCGACTGTTTTTCTGCCACAAGGGCAATTGGTTTACTAACCAAGATGAACGCAATACATTAATAGTACTTTAATGCAGAAAAATAATAATGTAAAAATCTGAAATTTGTCATTAGTGATTAATCTCAGGACTCTTGAGGAACATCATCACTGAGGACAGAAGAAAAGTTCTCAAGTACGACTGTTAAAAAGTACTGGAAGCAGTTTTTGTCAGTGAAGCTCTGACCTCATGCTCAGTAAGAAACTTCTGTGCTTCCTAGCTCTATCATCGTCCACAGCAGGGCCAAGGTTGGTACAAAGCGATGAAGCTTAAAGTAACTGGAAGAAATGCTTGCTGACCAGTTCTATTGCCTTGAGGCACAAGTCTCAAAACAAGAGCAGACATTTTTTTCTGTTAGAGAGTAAACAAACCAGGATACTGTAAAATTACTGTTTACCATAACATAATATCTTCAAAACAGTCCTCCTCCAGTAACCTGTAGGACTAAAGCTACACTATCCCTTAGACAAGTTTCCTTGGCTGCCTAGAATCTTCCCCTTTCCCATCATGTACTATGTACATCACATGCTCCAGTTCTTTCTGGTGGGGTTGGTTGGCTAGGGTAGCGTGGAGAGGAGTGGACAGGAGACGCCAGCCAAGATGCAACACAAGTGGGGAAAGAAAGACCATTACTGAAGATAGAATTTTTCTTAGAGCTTTATCATTATAGTGAACACTTTTGCACCCAATAAGAAAAGGATCATATTTGGCAGCCTCTAGGATCCAGTCACTTGATAATTCTCTTAGGTGGCCACCATCAGAATACATCATGGATGACAGTAGCCAGAAAGCCAGGCCTGCTCCTAGAAATTATGTCCAGCTTACAGTGTCTTACAAAGGAGCTAAAGGAAGACCAGAAAGAGGCAGAACAAATGTCATTATTACAGGAATTAACAACAACAGAATGACATGAAAATTTCACACAAAGGATTGCCACATTTACTTTGAGAAAATTCATCATAGTCTTATTAACCAAGTGAAAAGGTTGAGCTTTAATTTCCCAAAGACCTCTGTAAATGATACAAAAAATGTAATCTTTGCAGAAATACTTGGTTTTGCCCACATGCAATGTGAACTACCCATAGACAACCATACATTCGCCAACATTAGCGTATTAATAGGTTAATCAATGCCTGAAGTTGAGGATAACTGGCTGAAAAGGTTTGAAGGAAAAGGTTTTGAGATTCTGTGCCCTTTTCATACAAATTACAGCCAGCAGAAAGTCCTCCAGCGTAGAGACTTCAGATCTCTAGGGCCAACAGGCTGAAAGGTTGTAAGCATGAACTTTTCCAGGATAAAATAACCATTCCACAGAGGGAAAGGATCTTGAACAGGAGGTCTAAGGTGACAGGTAATACACGAAAAAGGCTCAGCGGACCTTAACAATAGTAACAGTCAAGCCAGACTGAAAAGTTGAAATAGCAGCTAAATGAACTTTGAAGAACAGCTAATAAAATAATCAAACTTCAGACAAATATGCGGAGACCAAAAGAACAGTCCAAAAAAGGACCTCCATCTTTGCTGGATATCCAAAGAGAAAAAAACTGATCCACTTGCCTCTGTAAGCCTTATGAGAAGACCCCCCCCCCCCAAGGATAAAATGACAACAACTAGTCTGTAAAATAGCAATACTGATAGCTATTAACTGAACTGAAGGAAACCATGTCAACTTTATGAAGACTGGGGTGGGATCTGTCTGAATAGTGTGACAGTAGGCATCTGAACATGCCACAGATATATTAATCTTCACAAGAAAAGGACTCAGTAGGAGAAACTATGTTTGTGTGGACCAGATGGCACTAAAGAAGAACTCTAGATTTTTAAATTAATCTCAGCATCAAAGGAAATGTCAGAAAGGAATACAGAAGCACAGACTGCTCTGTGTGAGCCAAGGCATTCTTGGCCTGACACCCCACCATTACCCTGACCAAATTGATGTCATCAGAGGTGCATAGATTTACTCTGATTTGTTCTGGCAATGAAATACCCACATTGTCACAGAAGGACTCTGGGGCCATTCACGAGGCAACAGAAGACAGTGGTTGAGTCAATTAATAAAAAGCACTGTCCTGGGATGACATTTGGACCCTGGGGCCATTCATGAGACAACAGAAGATAGTGGTTGAGTCAATTAATAAAAAACACTTTCCTGGGATGAGATTTACATCACAAACTGGAGTTCACGTTCACAGTCCTTCAGCACAAAGGACAAGAATACATCCCTACTGATTAAGGTATCGCAATGTTGTATGACCTAATGGATATACATCCCTTAGGAAGGTATCCCTGAAAGGCCAAGAATATTAAGAGAAGAGAAATGCACTCCTTTCCAACACATTTACTTGAAGGAGCCACTCTGGAGATGACTAGGCACTCTGAAAAGTCTGCCCACATTACAGTATCTCCACCATGAAGTGGAAACCATATCCTTGGTGATTGATGCTTAAAATGTCTGTAATTGGAAGGAATATGATCATTTGTAGGGTCCAACACCCACTACAGAAGCAAATAAAAAAAAAATGTGGAAATCAGAACAAGAGAGAGAAAAACGGGGACTGAGTTTCTGGAAACAATGGACACTATCTGTCCAATAAAGCACCCTCACGTGAAGCTGGCCTTGCAATGTCCAGTGAAGTACCCTCACATGAAGCCTGGCATAAGGGATGCATAAAAACAGAAGATTTTATAAAGACTAATGGTCTAGGATGACACACTAATGATACAGACTGAGCAGAAAGAATAAATAGTTGCAAAGACTCATTGCATGAAACATTCGGCCCTGAGATAATGCCTTTCAAAGGGAGGTATCTAAGGTATAACCTACAAAAGCAGGAGACTGAAATGGAAGTGAAACTTTCCAAAGTTCACTATGATATGCAGGGAAATTAAAAGAGTTTGAGTTTGAGTAAAGGTGCTGCAGTGATCATCAGATCCAAAAATGGGGCAGCAAGATCATCTAGAAATTGGGGATGACAACATGCAGTCTAGTGAATGGGCATGCATGGGATGAACACAGACGTCCAGCTATATCCCACTGGACTGCTACAAATAAATGTGATGTCCCTTAGTATCCTGATCAGTAAATAAGGAGCTTCAATCCTCACTTCTGACTCCAATGCGAGACTTTCACTTAAACAGGAGTAACACTTAACAATTTTCCCCCAAGAGCACAATAGGAACATGCTCAATAATCTGGGACTGGACGGTATACTTCTGTCCACCCCTAACGTAACTTCTTATTACACACTTCAGAACAATGTGTCCCAATTTAAGACCTCTGATACACTCCCACTCAAAGTAAATTTAAATTCCATACACCCAAACACTTCTGGGAATGCCTGACACAGATTTCCAGCTATGTCCCTTCCCCAAAATACTATTGTAATGCTACCAACCAGAGTGTCTTCATGCCCTTCTAAAGGGGTGTCCAATTATGAGAATGAAAATAAATGAAAGCTATGAACACAGCAAAGAACACAGCATCCATGGGACCAGACAACATCCCAGGCTGCGTTCCACATGAACTACAGAATGAACTGTCACCCCACCTAAGCACCATGTTCAATCAAAGCCTCACCTCAGGCTTTGTGCCCACTGAATGGCGGACAGCAACAGTTATCCCATTCCACAAAGGGGGAACCACCACGGACCCCGGGAACTACCGCCCCATTAGCCTAATGAGCCTGTTCTGCAAGGCCATGGAACATATCATCATGGAACTTATAAACAAAGACATTGGTAATATCCAAACTCTGGACCCCACCAAGTTCAGGTTGGTAAAAGGAAGAACATGTCTCCTAAACCTGATAGACTTCTTTGAAGCAGTCACCAAAGCCGCAGATGAGAGTAAGGTGGTTCACATAGCCTATCTACATCTCGCCAAGGCTTTTGATACCATCCCTCACTCTGGAATTATAGATAAACTCACTAAACAAGGTATAAATCCCTATGTCACAAGATGGGTTGCCAACTGGCTCACTGACGGAACCCACACTGTGAAAGCAGCAGACTCCAAATCTGACGTCAGACCAGTTGCAAGTGGAGTACCCCAGGGTTCAGTCCTGGGTCCTCTCCTGTTTGGTATCTACTTTTCTGAAGTACAGGGTAACACAGATCATCTTTGGCTAATGAAGTTTGCAGATGACTGCAAACTAGGAGCCATAAAGTACAGTTTTGTACCTACCATAAATGTAGATGTCCGATAGGTATGCATCTGCAGTCATAACATATGGGTTGTCCTGCCTCAGGCAGCCCTTCGGTCGGCCGTATTCCAAAGTCTGGGTCTGGCCTCGGCTGATGTCGCACCTTCCCCGACGTCAGAGCGTCAGGGGTATAAAAGCATCAGCCGACGCCATTTTCCTCAGTTTTTCTTGCCCCAGATGCCAGGTGCCCTCTAGGAAGGCTAAATTTGGATAAATGCAATAGAATTCCAAACATTTGCAAAATTATATATATATATATATATATATATATATATATATATACATACATACATATATACATATATATATATATATATATATATATACATATATACATATATATATATATATATATATATATATACATATATACATATACACACACACACACATGTATATACAAACAAATACACCATAATAGATTCCCCAGCTAGCTAAAGAGGGTAAGCACCCTAGGAATACCACAGAGGGGTAGGAGGGAGGGTAAACCTGACTGCAGATGCATACCTATCGGACATCTACATTTATGGTAGGTACAAAACTGTACTACGTCCTTCAAGGATGCATCTGCAGTCATAACATATGGGTAGAATACCATAGCCAATCTGGGGGAGGAGGTACTAAGAAAAAGATGGTGTAGTCAAGATCCCCTGCAGGACTGCAGTAGCAAAGCCTGCTCTGGATCTGGAGTATAAAGGTAGATTGTAATGTTTGGTAAATGTATGCACGGAGCTCCAAGTAGCAGCTTCTAAAATGTCCTTGGTAGCCACCCCTCGTAGGAAGGCTGTAGTGGTGGCCGTGGCCCTTGTGGAATGAGGCCTGATGTCTGCAGGAACTGACTTTCCGTGAAAGGAGTAACAAAATCAAATGCAATTTCCTATCCATTTTGAAACTGTCAGTTTGGAAATTGCTTTTCCTTGCACCCCAGCAGCATGTGCTACAAATAGTTGGTCAGTTTTTCTGCTACTTTTTGTCCTGTCCAAGTAGTAGCGTAGTTGTCTGTGTATATCCAGGGTGTGCAGAAGTTTTTCCCCCCTATTCTGTGGGTTTGGGGAGAATGTAGGCAAGTGAATAGCTTGGTTCAAGGATACCCTAGATACCACCTTTGGCATAAAAGTAGGATTAGTTCTTAGTGTAACTCTGTCCTGATGGAAGATAAGAAAGGGCTGTACTGCCATTAATGCTTGTAACTCAGATACTCTTCTTGCTGAAGTTACTGCCAGAAGGAATGCAGTTTTCCAAGACAGAAACTGAAGATCCGCTGTTGTTGCTGGTTCAAAGGGAGGAAGTGTTAGTTTCTCCAAGACAAAGTTGAGATCCCAAGCAGGTAAAGGGGGTTTTCTTGGAGGTTTGATATTCTTGATCCCTCTCAGAAATTGCTTGAGGAGAGGGTGTGAGAAGATAGGTGGATCCACATTGTATCCTGCTGAAATTGCTGAGAAATGAATCTTAATGGAAGAATAGGAAAGGCCATTGTGGAACAGTTCTGCTAAGTATTCCAGAATATGTGTCATGCTTGCCACTGTCACATCTAAGCCTTTTGATGTGTTCCAAATGAAAAATCTTTTCCATTTAGCTGAGTATGTCTTCCTTGTGAAAGGTAGCTTCCATGATAATGTCCTTCACTCTCTGTGATAAAACATTTTGTTTTGGATTTAAGGGATTTTCCAGGCAGTTAGCTGCAATGTTTTTAAGTTGGGATGCATGATCTTGAAATTGTTCTGCGTCAGAAGAAGAGGCCATAGGGGGAGAGGCCATGGTTTTGCCTGTGACATGCTCCTCAATAGTGGATACCAGTGTTGCCTTGGCCAGTCTGGAGCTATCAGAATCACTCTTGGCTGTTCCTCCCTGATCTTCAGTAGAACCTTGTACATTAAAGGTAGAGGTGGGAAGGCATATACTTTTAGAGCTGTCCAGCTGAAAGAGAGAGAGTCCAACCTCCATGCTTGTGGGTGGTATGTCCTTGAGCAAAATGTCCTCAGTTGATGGTTGAGGGGGGAGGTGAACAGATCTATCTCCGGCGTTCCCCATGCCTTTGTTATGAGTTGGAAGATGTCTGGGTGTAGCATCCATTCGTGTGCATCCATGGTAGTTCTGCTTAAGCTGTCCGCCAGTGCATTCTCTTTTCCTGGCACGAACTGGGACTGCAGTTGGATATTGAGTTTCAGGCATAGCTCCCATAGATTCATAGCCAGCCGGCATAAAGGGTATGAGTGTGTGCCTCCCTGCTTGTTTATGTACCATGTGACCGTGGTGTTGTCTGTCCTTATTAACAGGTGGCCTTGATGGAGGAAGGGTTTGAAAGCCTCGATTGCATGCATCACTGCCAGCATTTCCTTTTGGTTTATGTGCATGTGTAGCTGTCCTTGAGACCATAAGCCTTGGATACAGTTGCCCTCCATGTGTGCTCCCCATCCTCGGTCTGAAGCGTCCGTGGTGATGGTTTGTTTTGTTTTGGCTTGTTGAAAGGCAACCCTCTGTTGGACTGGCAGGCCTGAGCCCACCACAGGAATTCCTTTTGAAGGCAAGGAATGATTGGTATCAAGGTTTCCAAACTGTGACTGTGTTGAGACTATACACTCCTTAGGTACCATTGTAATTTTCTCATATGCAGCCTGGCCTGTGGTATCAGAATTATGCAGGATGCCATGTAACCCAGGGCCTGCAGGATTTTCCTTGCAGTAAGCTGAGCTTGTCTTGTCAGATTCATGAAGTAATCCGGAAGTTGTTTTGTTTTCTTCTGTGAGAAAGGCCATTTGGGTGGTTGTGTCTAGATCTGCACCCAGAAAGGTTATCCTTTGGGATGGAACCAGTCTTGATTTTTGGATGTTGACTGTGTATCCCAATGCCTGTAGTAGGTGGATGGCATAGGCCAAGTCTTTTATCAAATTTACCTTGTTGTCCGATTGTATAAGGCAGTCGTCCAGATAAGGGTAGATTTGAATCCCCTGAAGTCTGCAGTGTGCAATTACTGATGCCAGGCATTTCGTGAATACTCTGGACGCAGTAGATAAGCCAAAGGGCAATGCTGAGAATTGATAATGCTCTGATCCTGCAAGAAATCTGAGGTGTCTTCTGCAGTTTGGTCAAATAGGGACGTGCAGGTATGCCTCCTTGAGATCTAGAGTCACCAGCCAAGACTCCTTGCCCAACATGGGAAGAAGTTGCTGTAGGGTCAGCATCTTGAATTTTGGCACAATGAGGTAAGTATTCAGTGCGGACAGGTCGAGAATAGGCCTCCATTGATTTTCTTTTGTTGGTACAAGGAACAGTCTGGAGTAAAATCCTTGGCCTTGCTCTGAAAGTGGTACCTTTTCTATAGCTTTCATTTGAAGCAAGTTGTTGATCTGCTTTAAAGCCTCTGCCCTCTGATTTGGTGGAAGGTTTGGCATTCAGTTTCTTTTTGACAAAGTGTGGAAGTGGAACCTGTATCCTTTGTCTATTATTTGCAGTGTCCATGTGTCCCTTGTAATATGATGCCAATTTTCCGAGAATAAAGCAAGCTTTCCGCCCAAGGGTGCTTCCAGTTGAGCCCTGGTGGGCGGAATCAGAGTAAAGTCATTGAGCCTGCCCTGGTGTAGTAGTTGTTGTTGCTGCTGCTGTTGCACTACCTCTCTGGTTGGCAGGCTGCCACTGGCAGCCTCTGTAAGAGCCCCTAGATTGGCCTCTGCCTCTGGGGCATCTGTTCCTGCCTCTCTGGGCTCTGTCCGAGTCTGGAAAGGAACAATTCTTAGTAGGCCAGTTTCTGCTGAATCTCGGTGGTTGTACTTGTAGGAAATCCTTAACTGTTTGCACAGATTTTGCCTTTTCTTCATACTTTAAGACGTCCTGAGCAGAGGAGCCAAATAAATTTTGCTTCTCCATTGGAGCATCCAGGAGTTTAGCTTTAACATGGTCTGGCAAAGATTGTTCCTTCAGCCAGGCATGCCTATGAATAACTGCCCCAGTCATAGCTGACCTAAATGAAGCCTCCAATGCATCATAACCACATTTTAAGAAATGATTACTAACCTGCTGTGAGTTGTGTACCAAATCCTGAAGGGATTTACGGACAAGGGGCTCAGGAGAAGAAAGCTTCTTGTTCAGTTCATCTAACAAATACTCTTGGTACTGTATCATATGAAATTGACAATTTAGTGCCCT
Source organism: Protopterus annectens (assembly GCF_019279795.1). Taxonomy (NCBI): domain Eukaryota; kingdom Metazoa; phylum Chordata; order Ceratodontiformes; family Protopteridae; genus Protopterus; species Protopterus annectens. Next base: position 1,861,370,705 of record NC_056739.1, read on the forward strand.
GACAGAAAGAGTTGCAGAAGTATATACCTTCTTTCCCCATCTCTCTAAAGCTCTAGATTCTCTTTCAGAAGGTAGAGGATTTTTGGCAGTGGCAGCCGCAACCCCTTTAGGGCCCAGAGTAATAGTTTCTGGGTCTGCAGAATGGGCTTTATACAGATGAAAATGAGAATCCGGGACCCTGTAGTATCTATCAGGTTTGGCAGGGGCCAGGGGGAGAGTATCAGGGGCTGTACTGACATCATTGTACACATCAATTACATTCAAAACAGGAGGTATAGCTAAGGGCCTATGCTGAGGCAAATGTAAAAAGGTCCTTAATCTTTTTCTAGAATCAGAGAAATCCTGACCTTGCCATTGAAAATGCTCTCTCATGGAGTGTAAAGTCTCACCAAAGGAAAACTCTTCAGGAGGGAGGCGAAGGGATAGATTCTTCTGCATCAGAATCCTCATAGGGTGAATAAGCCTCCTCCTGGTGGTCTGACAACTCAGAACCATCCGAGGACTCATCCGAAGAGTGAGGGTCAGAAGGCTCAGTCCTGGGCCTTTTGTCTGGTGGAGGGTGAGAGGCCCTGTCCGGGTGAGGTTGCGAACCTCTAATTAAAGAAATAAGGTCCTCTGCAAGGCTGAGGATCTGAGAACCAGAGGTAGGCCTCTGGGATGTAGTCTTGGGAGGCAAAGCTTTAGAAAGTTTAGCAGCTTTAGCCCTAGAAAAGGCCTTAATGGACATGGAAGCAGGGGGCCTAGCTGCCCCACGTGCAGGAGTAGATATGTCCAAAGGTATGGTGTCAGACATATCCTGGGCACTGGTTTCGGTAGGTAGCTCGGTAGCCAACTCAGCCGGGGCCTCCTGGGCCACGGTGGTCGATTGAGTGGATTCGGATGAAGGAATCTCTGAGGACTCTGTTTCGGCCGAAACAGAGACACTCGCGGTAGGCCTTACCGTGGTTTCAGCTGAAACCGCGGGCCGCGAGTGTCGGTCCATGTCCTTTTGTTTTTTCACCAAATGTGATGTCGGAGTCTCCGACAGCATTTTGTATGCAAAACTAGCCCCCAAAAATTCCTCTGCAAACTCCGACCGACGTCTAAGAGTTCGTCGGTTGAAGGAAGCACAGGCTTAACACGATACGTCGTGGTCTGGGCCTAAGCAAGGAAGGCAGTAGGAATGGAAATCCTTATGAGGTATTTATTTCCCACAAGTTAAACAATTATTTACTTTATCTGACATCGGCTGAGGCAAGAAAGAGTCCCCAACGGGGTACTTAGCTTTTTCGAAGTTTTCGGTAGCTGAAATCACTGGATCTGACCGACCGGCACTTGCGAACAGCTTCTGCTTCGGGCACCGCGCGGCAAGAAAGACTGAGGAAAATGGTGTCGGCTGATGCTTTTATACCCCTGACACTCTGACGTCGGGGAAGGTGCGACATCAGCCGAGGCCAGACCCAGACTTTGGAATCCGGCCGACCGAAGGGCTGCCTGAGGCGGGACAACCCTGTTATGACTGCAGATGCATCCTTGAAGGACATCTGAAACTCCTAACAATGTGGACATCCTACAAAAGGGCCTCACTGAGACAGATGCCTGGTGTCAAAGCCATGGCCTCAAGCTCACTGCCAAAAGTGCACTGTCATCCCTTTTGGTAAAAGCTCTGTACCCTTGAGCTACCATATAGGTGGTAGTCTACGTAGCACCAAAAGTGTGATGAGACCTTGGGGCACAGGTGGACAGTAGTCTCTCCTTTGATAATTACATCGCCACAGTAGTCAAGAAATCCTTCTACATGGCACACCTCATCACAAAAGGTTTCTCATCCAGGAAAAAAGAGGTCTTTGTTCCCCTCTACTCGTCACTCATTAGACCCATTATAGAGTACAGCGCCCCTTTTGGTATGTACCTCACAAGACATCTACAACAACTGGAAAGGCCACAGAAATACCTCACAAAAAGAGGATTACTGGCCTAAAACAAACAGATGCCCTAAGCAGACCGTCTCGAAAAACTCCAGCTTTACTCCATCGCATATTCAGAGGCAATCTCTGCCTAACATACAAAGCTATGTCAAACCCAGAGCTATTGGACATGCTCCACTTAAAGAAATACCAATCCCTCCGAGCTACACGCTCTAGTGACCTAAACCTTGTCACCACAATAAATGGAACATGCTGGAGAGATAGATTCCTGTCCCAGAGACTTCCCATACTCTGGAACAAACTACCTGTCTATATCAAACAAAGCTCCTCATTAGCACTCCAAGAAAAATCTTGAAGACTGGATGGGAAATGGGAAATTCACCCCGGGATCACCTCTGTGGCTCTGCTCGACAGGGGCACATGAAAATAATTTTCTTGGGTGACGAAAGCCAGGGTACCTTTTTGGCTAGGCTTGTATAGGCCCTAGGGCCGATAGCCTAGTACCTACCTATGAACCTATGAAGAGAAGCAACCAGGCCTTCAAGGTGACCTGGGAAGTATCAAACGGTTATAACCACTCTCTAATCTCTCAGGACCAAACTGATTTCCAGCTACAATGTAAAGTAATGAAAAACATTTAAGAAAATTATTACAAGAATGTAAATCAATAGCCTTCATTAAAACACCAAAATTCAGTCACCAGAAATATAAAATTAAAATATAAAATTAAACTGTAGTATAGAAATCATTCTAGAAAAAACCTCTATGTTAATAACTAAGCTTTCCTAATCTAACTAGAGATTACTGTCCCTGATCCAATCTAAAGTATAACAGCAAGGCAAAGGCAGGCTTACAGTTTAGCGAGTTCTCTTCACTGCATAGCACTGTAACTGACTGCAACTCTTCACAAACTTCTCAATACTTTAACTGCTCAGCTTAACAGTCTCAACTGTCTTTTATTTATTTATTTTTTTTAAATAAACAAATCAGCTTTCAAATAATCACCAAGCAACCAGGAACATTCTAATGGCATCACCTACTGTTCAGCTGATTCCCTTAGTACTTTTGAATCTCCTTCTTAAACATGTGCAATTGGAAATGTATCAAAACACTGACAGATTCTTTGAAAATCCTGTACAAACAGGGAAACACTCAACATTTAAAAAAACTTATTTACATTTCCACAATTAGACATGCTGGCATACAAATTAATCTGAGAATTTACACAAATCTCCTGCCAGACATGCTAACACAGATGACAGTGTTTTCATTTTCTTTACATCCCCCTTATGACTCTAGCACGATTATCAAGTGACCCTTGAAATCAGACACTTGAGAAAAATGGGTATGTCTGGGAATATCAACCCACTCCTCTCCCGCGCAATCCATTTGCATTAGCATGATCAACCCAGTGTTGCTCTCCTTCTGAAGAAACTTGGCTGAACACAATCCCCACACCATTTTTCTGCCATCTGGTTGAACATAACCCCCACACCATAATTTGTGGCATCTACCTGCACAATAAATTCTTTTTTGTAATCTGGGCTGGCTAACACAGCGGGTCCTCCCAAAATCTCTTTGTTCTTGGAATGCCTGTTCACAATCTGTGGTCCACATTCCCTGGTCTGGTTTATTCTTCCTAGTTAGGTCTGTGAGGAGTGCAGCTATGGTACTGTAATTGGGCACAGATTTCCTAAAGTACCCCACTGTCCCTAGAAATGTTCTCACTTGTCTTAGTAACAGGAACTGGCCACGCTTGAATAACTTTCACCTTAACATTTTCTGGCCTAATTTTACCACTTCCCACTCTGTGTACTAAATAAGTGATCTCTGCCATACCCACTTGAAACTTACTGGGTTTAGTGGTTAATCCTACCCTAATCAGTCAAAGACCTCATTCACATGTTGGTCTGCAAATGCCTGTAGCATAATTTTCAATGTAGAGTTTAACCTCTCCACAAGACCATTAGCCTCTGGATGGTGGTGGGGGGTCTTTAGATATTTCACCCCACAACACTTCCAGAAACAAGTCAGCAGGTCTGACATGAAGCTGGCACCTTGGTCAGTCAGTATCTCCCTTGGAAAACCTACTCTGCTGACAATTTCTAGCAAAGCACTTGCCACCTTTTCTACATCAATATCACTTGCAAAAGGAATATTAGAGACTTTAGCTAGAAGTGGCAAACTAAGCTCTAGGCTCTACCAACTGCCACACTACTTTACTTCCAGCCCTCCCTTATGTGTCTAGTCTTTATACAACAATCTTTTATTAACATATACAGACTCCCCACTTCCTTGACCCTCAGGTGCTTACTTAACCCATCTCCCTCAACCTCTGTACTCTAGGATCGGTACGTTGAGCCTGTCTCAACTGTATATTTGCTACATTCCCAAGCTCCCCTTGCACAGAAGTATAGTCATTTCTGACAGCTGCGCCTCGCTGTCACTCTAGGCACTACCACAAACATCCATCCTCACAGTCACCATGTCCAAGGGAAAATCAGTACCCAACAAGCAGATGTGGCTCACATTTAGACTTACTGCTACCAGATAGCACCTTCTCTGAAAAAGCCACCATGCCAGTCCCAGATTTAGGTACGAGATCTTTCTAGGTCTCTCCCAGACTACTAGACCTACATTCCTTTCTCCAAGCCTGACTGTGTGTCACTGCACATACACAAGGTACTGCATCATGAAAGTCATTCTCTATCAAGATATTTTCAGGAATATCCTCAAACACACCAACTTGCTTGCTTTCTCTTCCACCCTCCCAGTCAAGATGAATCCTTGCGAAAGGTATCCAGAATGGGGTCCCTCCCAATGCTCTAACTGGAATGGACTACTCAAGCAAGTACTGCTCTTCTCTAATCACTGCAGGCCTCACAATGGTTGTATCAGAAGCTGTGTCCTTCTTTGCAGTTACCCGTTTACCATCTACTAAGATAAGATTGGGATAATCTGGCACCCCAGTTGTTTCTAAACAACTTCCCACTGGTGTCATTACCACTTGCTAGTTTCCTCGATGGACATTTGACAGCTATGTGACCCATCTGGTTACGCTTGAAACCGCAAATCCCCAACCATGCACTTGGATTAGTAGTTTCTCTGTTGGAATGGTTTAGACTGCCCCCCCAATGGGTTCTCTTATATCCATGTGCAGCACTGGGCATCCTTCTCTTATGCAGTGGTGCTCTGCTTGCCAAGTAGAGATCCCCTTTGCTCTCCAACTCCTCTGCAGAGTTGCACTCACGGTCTGCTAACCAGACTCTGTCATCAGGGAAAGTACTGAGGGGTTGTTCCCTCACCAAAATGTCTGGCAGTCCTTCAAAAGTGGTGACCTGACGCCCACTCACCCATCTGTGAAAGTAAGTACTTAAAGTCAGTAATATAATCACATACACTTTCATCTGCCTTCCATCTACTTTTTCTATTTTTATTTGTATTTTGATAGTTGTACTTTGTGGAGCTTTTCTCAAGTCAGACTTTCCCAGTCAACAAATGTCAAATAAATAATTAAATAAATGAAAAAAATCTATACGTTTATGAATTTTTTTTCCATAAGCTTCAAGTGTGAGTTTAAAACAATCTAGAAGATTGCTCTTAACTTTAACATAATTCAAACAATCTACATCAATTTTGACATGGCCTGAACAGCTTAACCATGGAATAAGGGAGTTAGGAGCCAAATCCAGAGCTCACGGTCATTATATTGTCTACATACACTCTCAAAATTATGAATAAACCTATCAAAGTCATCCCCATCCCTGTACTGCTTCTTGGGTCTGATCATTCCCTTCTCTATTTCACACTTCAGAGCAATGTGCCCGAGTTTGACAGCTCTGATAGACTCGTACTCAAAAGTAAATTTAAATTCTCACACATCCAAACACTTCTGGGAAAGCCTGACACGGGTTTCCAGCTGTGTCCTTTCCCCCAAAATAATATGATAATGCTGCCACCAATCAGAGTGTCTTCATGCCCTTCTAAAGGGGGTGTCCAGTTATAAAAATTAAATATCAAAATAAATGATGCCTATGACCATAAGCGACCAGCTCTTAAAGGTGACCTGTGGAATATCAAACAGGTATAAGCACACACTGATTTCCAGCCACAATATAAAAAGTGATGAAAAAAATAATAAATCATATATTACAAGAATGTAAATCAATAGCTTTCAATAAACACCAGAATTCAATCACCAGAAATATAAAATTAAACTGTAGGACAGAAGTCCATCATTCTAGAAAAACTCTACCTTAACAACTAAGCTTTCTTAATCTAACTAGAGAATACTGTCCCTGATCTAACCTAAAGCATAAAGTACAGTTTTGTACCTACCATAAATGTAGATGTTCGAGTGTTCACCCTGCTGCAGTCATCACACTTGGGTTATCCTGTCGTCAGGCAGTCCCGCAGTCGGCCGGAATTCCAAAGTCTTGGTCCGGCGTCGGTTGCTGTCACCTCTTCCCTGACGTCAGTGCACCAGGGGTATAAATAATGCAACAGACGCCATTTTCTTCAGTTTTTCTTGCCCCAGATGTCAGGTGCCCCCAAAAAGGTGGTCAGAAATTAGTACCAAATGGAGTAACCTCTGCACAAACACAAAATCCCTTCAGCTATAAGCAAATACATCAGTAAGGTATTGAAGAGATTTAGCCAGTAGATCAGAGGGGATGGAGGAAGGGTAACCTGGACTGCAGCAGGGTGAACACTCTAACATCTACATTTATGGTAGGTACAAAACTGTACTATGTTCATCGTGTTACCCTGCTGCAGTCATCACACTTGGGTTGAATCCCAAAGCTAAGGAAGGGGGGAGGTATCATAGAGGGTTAGTGGAGGCTATAAGGCCCTGCAGAACTGCAGTGGCGAAGCCTGCCCTGGTCTTAGAGTAAAGAGGTAGGTGATGGTGTTTGGTAAAGGTGTGTACTGAACTCCAAGTTGCAGCTTCTAAAATTTCCTTGGTTGGAACCCATGAGAAAGGCTGTAGAAGTAGCTGTTTCCCTGGTAGAGTGGGACCTAATGGTAGCAGGGACTGGTTTCCCATGATGGGTATAGCAGAGACGTATGCAGTGACCTATCCATTTAGAAATGGTCTGTTTTGATATAGCCTTCCCTTGAGAAGCTGTAGCATAGGATACAAAGAGCTGATCAGATTTTCTGAAAACTTTAGTTTTGTCCAAGTAGTAACGAAGTTGCCTGTGAATGTCCAAGGAATGCAGGAGTCTCTCACCTTTGTTCTGTGGATTTGGGAAGAAGGTGGGAAAGTGGATGGCTTGATTTAAAGCCACACTGGAAACCACCTTAGGCATAAAGGAAGGATTAGTTTGTAGAGAAACTTGGTCTTGGTGAAAAATGAGGAAAGGTTCCATTGCCATTAGTGCCTGTAGCTCTCAGACTCTTCTAGCTGAAGTTATTGCTAGCAGCAGGGCAGTCTTCCATGATGGGAACTGAAGATCTGCAGAGAAAGCTGGTTCAAAGGGAGGAAGCGTTAGCTTTTCCAGAACAAAGTTGAGGTCCCATGTTGGTGTAGGAGCTCTCCTGGGTCGTCTAATGTTTGTTGCCCCTCTGAGGAACAGCCTTAGAAGAGGATGTGAAAATAAAGGTGGATCCATGTTGTAGTGAGCTGAAATAGCTGAAGCATGGATTTTAATGGAGGAAAAAGAAAGTCCTTTATGCAACATTTCAGCTAAATACTGTAGAATGTGAGGCATGTGAGGCTGAATTGTGTCTTGGCCTTTAGCTTGGTTCCAGGCAGAAAACCTTTTCCATTTGTCCGAATAAGCCTTCCTGGTGCTTGGCCTCCTGGCTTCCAGAATAACATCCAGAACTGCTTGGGAAAGAGGAGCTGGTTGGATGTTTAGTAGATTTGCCATGCAGCCAGATTTAAAGTTTTGAGCTGGCTGTGTAGAATCGGATTGTTTTGTTGTGTGAACAAATGGGGGATTTGAGGCAATATCCATGGTGAGCTGTGGGCCATATTTCTCAATAGCGGGTACCAGTGCTGGCGTGGCCAGTCTGGGGCTATGAGAATCAGTTGTGGTCTCTCCTTTTTGACTTTCAGAAGAACCTTTGTGAGGAGAGGCACTGGAGGGAAGGCATATACTGTCAGGTTTTTCCAACTGAAAGAGTGCGTCCACTTTCCAAGCTTGATGGTGAAATGTCCTTGTACAAAATTTTGTTAGTTGATAGTTTTGAGGACTAGCAAACAGGTCTATGTCTGGAAGGCCCCATTTTTGAGTTATCATTGCAAATATTTGTGGATCTAGTTTCCACTCGTGGGGATCCTTGATGTTTCTGCTGAGGTCGTCTGCCAATATGTTCTTCTGTCCTGGCAGGAATTGAGCTTGTAGCTGAACTTGGTAAGCCAGAGCTGTGTTCCATAAGATCATTGCTTGTCGGCATAGAGGGTAGGAATGTGTACCCCCTTGTTTGTTTATGTACCACATTACTGTGGTGTTGTCCATCTTTATTGCAAGTTGTCCTGGATGTAATAGATCCTTGAAGGCTGTCAGAGCTTTCTGTACAGCTAGCATCTCTTTTTGATTTATGTGCAGATTTCTTTGATCTGCAGTCCATAGGCCTTGAACGCATTGCCCTGCCATGTGTGCCCCCCAGGCGTAATCTGAAGCATCTGTTGTGATAGTTTGCCTGGCTGGGGGCAAGGTGAAAGGCTGACCCTTGTTGAGGTGACATGCCTGTGACCACCATAGAAATTCCTGTTGTAGGCAGGGAATGAGAGATATCATTGTGTCCAAGCTGTGGCTGTGTTGAGACCATATGCTTTTTAAGGTGCCACTGTAATTTCCTCATATGCAGCTTTGCAAATGGTATTATTAGTATGCAAGATGCCATGAACCCCAAGGCCTGCAGAGTTTTTCTTGCAGTTAATTGGGTTTTTGTTGCCATTGTCTTGAAATATTGAGTCAGTTGTAGTTGCTTGTTTGGCGTAAGATAAGCCTTCTGGGCCGTTGTATTCAAGCTGGCACCCAGGAATGTCACTTTTTGAGAGGGTACTAGTTTTGACTTCTTTTCGTTTACTGTCTACCCCAGGCAGTTTAGTAGATGCGTTACAAAGGCCAGATGATGCAAGAGAATGTCTTTGCTTTCTGCTTGGATGAGGCAGTCGTCCAGGTATGGATATATTTGAATTCCTCTTTGTCTGCAATATGCAATTACTGGTGCCAGGCATTTTGTGAAGACTCTGGGCGCAGTAGATAAGCCAAAGGGCAGTGCAGAGAACGGGTAATGGGTTGAACCTGCAATGAAACGGAGGTATCTTCTGCAACTTTGTCTGATAGGGACATGCAGTTATGCCTCCTTGAGGTCCAACGTTACTAGCCATGCTTCCTTGCCCAACATGGGAAGTAGCTGCTGTATTGTTAGCATTTTGAATTTGGGTACTTGTAAGTGTTTAGAATTGAAAGGTCCAGAATTGGTCTCTAGGCATTGTCCTTTCTGGGCACTAGAAAGAGTCTTGAGTAAAATCCTTGTCCTTGCTCTCAAGTAGGTACCAGTTGAATGGCTCATGTCCATGAGAGCTGTAATTTGCTTTTGTGCCTCTGCCCATTGATTTTGTGGCAGGTTTGGCATTCCTCTTTTCATTGGCAAGGTGTGAAAGTGGAATCTGTATCCTCATAAAATTATGTCTAAGACCCATTTGTCCTTTGTGACAATGTGCCAGTTGTCTGCAAAAAGTGCTAGTTTTCCCCCCAAGGGGGCTTCCAAGACAGCATTGCTTGGCCAGATGAGGTGCAAGTCATTGAGTTTGCCTTCTGGTGGATTGGGACCTGTCTTCTCCTCCCTTTTGTGTTGTAGTGCCCCATTGGTGAGGTTTATACTGGGCTTGCGGTTGTCCTCTGCCCCTTGGGCGTCTGTATTTACCCCTCTGTGGTCAGTCAGTAGCTAGAAAGGACCAATTTTTTGTTGGCCAGTTTCTGCTGACGCGAGGGGGTTGTACCTGTAGGAAATCTTTGACTGTCTGCATAGATTTTGCCTTATCCTCCATTTTCTTTAAAACAACTTCTGCTTCAACTCCAAAAAGAACATCCTGCTGTAAGGGAGCATCTAGTAGTTTTGCTTTAACATGAGCAGGCAGAGTTTGTTCCTTTAACCAAGCATGCCTACGTATAACAGACCCAGTGACAGCTGCTCTGCAGGAGGCCTCCAGAGAATCAAACCCACATTGTAAGGTATGTTTGCCACCTGCTCAGTGGCGTGCAACAGATCCTGTACTTCTTTCAATTCAGATTGTTGAGGGAGAGTGGTTATTCTTTGCTTTAACTGAGATTAGGAATTGCTGATACTTAAGCATGTGAAATTGACAATTAAGTGCCCTCATAGCTAGAGTGGCTGAGGTGTAAATCTTTTTCCCCCCACCTGTCTACTGCTCTGGAATCCCTCTCAGAAGGAACTGGGTTTTTAGTCATAGAAGCCTTAGCCCCCTTGGGAGATAGTCTCGGGATCAGCTACAGGGCTTTTGTAAAGAAATTTGTGGGAATCAGGCACTCTATAGTATCTGTCAGGCTTAGCCAGAGCAGGAGGAAGAGAGTCTGGGTTCAAACTGGATTCTAAGTAAACATCATCCACAATGTCCAAAACTGGTGGGATGGCAAGTGGTCTGTGTTGGGGGGAGTAAAAGAAACTCTGAGCCTTTTCTTCGAGTCAGAGTAGTCCTGACCTTCCCAGTGAAAATGTTCCCTCATAGTGTGCAAAGTTTCCCGAAAGGAGTAGTCTTCAGGAGGAGAAGCTGAGGGAATAGAGTCCTCAGCATCAGAATCTTCATAAGGAGAGAAGGAGTAATCTTGGTCCTCAGAGGAGTCTGAAGAAATGGACACTTGTTCAGAGGATGCATAATCTTCCTCTTGTCTAGGCCTTTTGTCAGGAGGGGGCTGGGAACCCCTGATTAAAGAAATTAAATCTTCAGCCATTTTGAGCATCTGTTTCTTAGGCATGGGGCCTTGAACAGGAGACTGAAGGGCAGTCCTTTTAGATTTAGTAGGGAGTCTTCGTCTTAGAAAACATTTTAATGATGAGGGTCGTCGGTCTGAAAACACCTTCAGAAACAGATGGCGTTTCTGTAGCACCGATGTCCTTTGTAGTAATGTCGTCGGAAGGGCCTGAACTAAAAGAGTGGGTTGGTCAGGTGCATTCCAACAAAAATTCCATAGCGGTCTCGGATTCCAGATCTGCGGTAGTCAGTGGCTGCGTCGGAGCCTCACTGAGGAAGGGAGACCGGCTCAGTCGAGGCCTTGGAATCTGGTTTAGGCCTGGGCTGTCTGTCCTTATCCTTGCGTTTGTTGTGCACGCCAGTAGCCGGTTGTTCTGACAGCATGGTGTAGTTAAATTTCCTACCAAAGTAGTGTCGTGCAAAATCAAAGCGCCTTTTAATAGTACGCTTATTAAACCTAGCACAAAACCGACAAGTACTGACGTTGTGGTCTGGGCCTAGGCAAGGTATGCAATAAGAATGAAAATCCTTATGAGGTATTTGCTTCCCACAAGAAATACAATGGTTAACTTTTTCTGACATCGGTCTGAGGCAAGAAAAGTTTCCCTAACGGGGTACTTAGTTTTATAGAAGACTTCGGTCTGAAATTCGAATTCGAAAATCTCAGGAGTCGGCCAACCAGCACTTGCGAACTGCTTCTGCTTCGGGCACCGTGCGGCAAGAAAGACTGAAGAAAATGGCATCGGTTGCATTATTTATACCCCTGGCACACTGACGTCAGGGAAGAGGCGACAGCAACCGACACCGGACAAAGACTTCGGAATTCCGGCTGACTGCTGGACCGCCTGACGACAGGATAACCCAAGTGTGATGACTGCAGCAGGGTAACACGATGAACATCAGCAAGGCAAAGGCAGTCTTACAGCTTTAAGTGAGCTTTCTTTATTCTGGTATTACTGCACAACAGTGTAACTGACCTTCACAAACTGCTCAGTACTTGACTAACTGCTCAGCTTAACATTTTCAACTTTTTTTTTTTTTTATTATTAACAAAGTCAGCTGTCTGACAGCTGTTGAAATAATCACCTGGCAACCATGAACTTTCTAATGACATCACCTACTGTTAGGCTGATTCTCCACAGTACTTTATAATCTCCACAGAACTTTATAATCTCGTTCTCAAACATGCAAAATTAGAAATGTATCTAAACACTGAGATTCTTTGAACATTCGGTATAAACAGAGAAATACTCCCCATTTAAAAACTATTTATTTCATTTAACTGGATGTGTCCAACTGGGCCAGAAGCCCATTTTCAGCAGAGGCCCGGGGAGAAAAGGTGCACATACATACAGTAGTACAGTATTTGGCAATAATAGTAGTTTTAGAATACAGTATTTAGTTTATATGTACAGTTTAAACAGTATCCAGAGTCTCTAGTTTGGGACAAGCCATTGTTAAACTTGTACAGAAATACAAAGTACAAAGACAAGTGTGAACAGTATACATTCAGAGACAGTGTGTATGTGTATCAACAGGGAAATAATGAGACAGTATCAGACAGTAGGAGGGAGTGTAGTTATTTAAATTTTCACAATTAGACATGCTGGCATACAATACAAGTTAATCTCAGAATATACACAAATCTCCTGCCAGACATGCTACCACAGATGACAGTGTTTTCATTTTCTTCACAAACACCCTGAGGGGAAAAGGTAAGTCTGAATGACAGAGTACCAATCTGATAGCGACTATGTCTCACCAGGTAGCACAAAATCTTCCAGGACTCCTTGGTGATTCTGATGTAGAAATAAGTGTCTTCGAACTCCAAACAACATAACCAGTCAGATAAGAAAGGACAGGCTGCACCAAAACCATTTGAAAGAATTCTTTAGAATGAATGTGCTCATACCACCAAAATTAAATATAGACCTGAGGCTGTTTGTATTCACTGGGTCAAAATGAATCTCTAATAAACCCCTAAGCTTTCCTGGTCTGTTGGTACCTCTCAGATAGCTCTTTTCCTTAAGAAGTTCAACACTTTCTTCCTTGCTGATATTTTTGAAACAAGATTTTCAGTAAGTTTAAGAGCAGAACTTGAGGAGGGGAAATATAGAGGACAGAATACTCTCAAGGTATTAATTAAATGATCCAACATGTTCTTGGAAATCTTAAGCAAGACTTCACGTGGATGAAAAACTGACCCTGGCAACCTCCTCAGTAAAACAGTATGACAAAGTCACAGGACTACTGATGACAACCTTGAGGCTGACCACAGTCTCCTGGAAACTGAAGAGAACCATTACCTTTTTGTGTGACCCTACCACAATCCAGATTGAAGGGACTGTCTCTTTCCAGCACTGTCCTGTTGCTCGGTGCCACACCTGAACATGTCTTGCTCATTCCTCTGTACCCAGTCAAAAATATGGAGGGTGGAACAACACCCACAGCAGTGGGGTTCTTACCTTGCTTTTTCCCCATTTTGAAATTCTGTTCCTTACCAAAAAAGTATATGTCTAGTGAAGGTGGAATCCACAAATGTCACAGTAATGCTCTTAATAAGTCTGTAAGAGTCAGCTAGGAGTGTTGATACAAGGCAATGCCAGATCCTGCCATTTTGGAGAAATTTAAAATATAATGTCACTAGTCTTGAGTTTCCAATACCATGACAGGAATGGACTTCGTTCCTAAGTTAGGGTATAATTATCGTTCATGAAATTAGTACTGTTTCAGTCTTTGATGTTAACTGAAAGTGTTCTTCGCAGCACCCACAATGTGCCAAGAACTGACTCCTCCTGCAATTCATAATGAGTTACATATACTGGTAGCAGATCTCAGTAGGACGATAAAAAAAAAAAATAAAAAATCTATTACACCCATTGATTCTAATACTGTTGGAAATGTCGGGGTATCTTTCGTCCACACTGCTCTCATTTCTGCATGCAAATCCTGATATTTTATGACTGTCTCTTTCTGTATGCAAGACACTAATTGCCTGGTGTAACAATTTCAATGATGAATGCCACTTTTGTCTTATTTTCATGAACTACTATATATGGTTTCCTCAAATCTAGGTTTTGAACTGTTGGTAATGGATGAGCCCATGTGATGTACATTTCATCTTTCTCTAAAAAGCTTTGTGGTTAATCTTTCCAAAGCTTCTCGCTTACTCCTATAGTGTAGAGTTTGCACAACCCCCAATGTTACAATCTTGCCACATTACTGTGCCTTTCACTGTATATGCCCTCTGCCAAGAGGGTATCACACCCAGCAAAAAGATGTGTGAAAGTTTCCAACTCTTTTACAGAACCTGCATTTGTATGCTTCTCCCACACATTTAATCTGTAAACCAATATGTATATAGTTCACAACCTTGGGCTCCCATTCTCAATCTTTCATCTTTGGGTTTCAATTCACCTCTCCTTAACCATTCCTTGCATCAAATCCTGAACATGAGGTCATTCCAGGAGATCTCTATAACTGCCACTAAACTAGTACAGGCAATTGGAACAGCGGTAGTGTTGTTGCCTCACAGAAAGAGGTTCTCCTGTTCGATTCTCGGCTGGACTGCCTTCTGTGTGGAGTCTGCATGTCCTCCCCGCGGTAGAGTGGTCTACGAAAGACATATGTGAATGAGCGTGCCTTCGATGAAGGTTGTGCCTCGGGCTGGCAACTCGGCACTATAAAAATTAACTGCCAATCATTAGCGGACCTGAGTTCCATTGTGGCGACCTAACTGGGAAAAGCCGAAAAGACAAACAAACTTATGAGTAAAATAAGGAAGAGCAATATGGCTCACAGGCAGAAACCTTTATTTAGAACTTTTGTCAGCTGTCAGCATTGACTTCTTCAGAATACAAAAAAGCACACTGAACCACTTGTTAAATATACACTCGTCACATGACTCAATAATTAAACAGTTAATTTTAAATGGTGTATGTTCATATTATTTAAGAAAACTAAAATTAATAATAAATTCTCTATAATACTAGCAGCAGGAAAAACATAATTTTCTATACATAATATTGATAGCAGCTTTTGGCACAGAGAGCTGTGTTGTGCAAACAAGGATTATAAAACATATAAAAGCTGTACAAAGCTAATTATCAGATTCTCAGAAATAAATAGCAATAAATAACCTCTTAATTCTTTCTCAGTCTATTAGCTTAAAATGTCCTTAATAAAATAATTAAATTTTTATTTACATATGAAATTCGACTTTTAACGTGAGATAGCTAGAGATGGAAACAGTTTCATTAAGACCAGGGGGATATGTTGCATTGCACCTAAGCTGCCACATTAATTCTCGATACTCTAAAAAATGTCAGAAGGACCCCCCCCCCCCGTTGTTGTTTCCTATCTGTTTAAAGGCACTGAATTTGAACTGATGACCAGGGTGTTCTTTTATGTGTTTGTATAACGCATTCTTGAGATTATTCTTTTTAATGTCATACAAATGTTGGTAAACTTGCTTATTGTGGCTATTAATAGTCTTCCCTATATAGAAACTATAGCACTGTTGGCAAATCGTTAAATATATTAGGCATCTACTTTGTCAATTAAGCCTTTGCTTCAGGACTACCCTACCAAAACCCCTAAGATGCAGAGACTCATTCTCCAAAATATGTGGACATTGATTACAATGTCCACATTTCACCATCTTGCCTTTGTTCACATTGGTTACATTGGTTCTAAGCAAGTTTTTTATTGACTTGTCTTTCTTGTATACTACTACCGGATAGTCACCCAATTTATTTTTAAAATTGTTGTTCCATGTCAAAAAGTACCCAATTGTGATTTAAAATTTATTTGATTTTACCAAAAAGTGGACTAAAAGTAAGAACCATAGAGTGTTGAAAAGAATTCTTGGTATTGTGTGGTATGCCTACCCTACCACTACTATTGTTGTTATGTACCCCCCCTAATAGGGGTAAAAAATGACCTTGCTTTCTCTTTGTGATGACTTCCTGAAGTATCGGTTCCAGAAAGTGTGTGGGATACCCTCTTCCTAGTAGCATGCTCTCTAAAATTCCCATTTCCTTTAGAAAGAATTCATCTTCGCTGACCATCTTTGCCAACCTAACTCCCTGCCCCTTCACCAAGGATCTCTTTTGGTGCACTGGGTGAGCACTGGCAAAGTGCAGCAATGTATTAGAGTAGGTTGGCTTACTATATAACGTGGTGGTAAACCTGTGAATGACTTTATCCTTCCTGATAGTAATGTCCAAGAAGTGTATACTGTCATCATTAATGTCCATTGTAAACTGTAAAAAAAAGTGTGCTTTTATTTAAAAATTAAAAAAATTCATACAATAACTCCCAAGTCCCTCTCCACAGAATAAGGATGTCATCCAAATAGCGTCCATAGAATTTACAGTGTTTAAATAATTCAGACGTAAAAACCTTAGAAGTTTTCCATTCAGCTAGGACAATATTGGCAAATAGGGGCGCACATGATGCCCCCATGGCCACCCCTATCTTTTGTTTAAAATATTGCCCCTCAAAGAGAATGAAGTTGTTGTTAAGTGTCATATCCATAACTGTATGGAACATCATTATTCTGGAATGTGTAAAACCAGAGTGTTTGCAAAGAAAATCATAATTTTTTATGCCTATTAGGGGGGTACATAATAGTAGTGGTAGGGTAGACATACCACACAATACCAAAACCCCTAATATACAGAGACTCACCTCTCAAAGTAGAAGTATTCATAGCCTCAATAAGCGAGTTTACCAACATTAACATGACATTAAAAAGAATAATCTCAAGACTGTGTTATACAAACACATAAAAACACCCTGGTCATCAGTTCAAATTCAGTGCCCTTGCACAGATAGGAAACGATGGGGGGGGGGGGGTCATTCTGACATTTATTTATTTATTAAGAGTATCAAGAATTAATGTGACAGCTTAGGTGCAATGCAACACATCCCCCTGGTCTTAATGAAACTGTTTCCATTTCTAGCTATCTCAAGTTAAAAGCTGAATTTCACATGCAAATAAAAATTTAATTTTTTTTTTATTAAGGACATTTTAAAGCTAATTGACAAAGAATGAAGAGGTTCTTTATTGCTATTTATTTCTGAGAAATTGAGGATTAGCTTTGCACAGTTTTTATATGTTTTATCATCCTAGTTTGCACAACACAGCTCTGTCTGTGCCAAAAGCTGCTATCAATGTTATGTATAGAAAATGTTTTTCCTGCTGCTAGTATTATAGAGAATTTATTATTAATTTTAGTTCTCTTAAATATGAACATACACAGTTTAAGATTAACTGTTTAATTATTGTGAGTCATGTGACAAGTGTATATTTAACAAGTGGTTCAGTGTGCTTTTTTGTATTCTGAAGAAGTCCATGCTGACAGCTGACGAAAGCGCTAAATAAAGGTTTCTGTCTGTGAGCCGTATTGCTCTCTTTATTCAGTTTGTTGTTTTGTTCGTGTTCTCACTATACTTATGGGTTTTACATTTTTCATGACACTACCACTGCAGCATCGATTAAAGTTTGCACAGACTGAACAAAGAAAGATGTCATGTTCCTTTCCTAAACAAACTAAACAGATGTGACTACTGATGGATAGAACAGCCTGACCAACAGCACACTTTGACATAGGTTTGGACATCATGACTTATTTGGCCAAATGGCACAGAAATAAAAGTACTTTCTGACAAGAAAGTTAAAATACTGTACATCCTGACCTAAGCTTGACAGAAGAATAATGTAAATGTTTATTATTCATACACAGAAAAAAATAAATAAAATCTTAGCAAGTCTCACTAAAAGTAGAAAAAGGCAGCATGGAGCAATTTTCATCTGATTCCTAGTTCAACATAGAATGTGAAACACATGGTGCATTGTGGGAAGTGGAAAGGTTCTAGACAGCCTGGGAAAGTTTCATCAGCTGAGAGGTCCTAAGCTATGTGATGCACATCTTACAGAAAACCACAAAAAGGCTTCGTTTTTAATCACAGCCTTCAATAAGCATGACAAAGCACAAAATTACAATGAACCAGAACTGTACAGACAAAGTTATAAATAGAAGTTATGTCCTTACCATAACGTTCCATGTGGAGTGTTCATCTCGCCTTTGTTCTTACACCTGGGTTCGGAGCCGATCCTCGGCTCCGTGTCGGCTGCTTGGCAAAGCTCTGCATCGAGAAGAAGCTCGAGACCAACCTATCTCCCACAATCCACCTCTGCCTTTACCTCAGATCTAGTTTGCAAGCAAACCAGAAGTCAACGGAAGAGAATATAACACATTCATGCAAAAACATAGCTGAAGCACAGCCACAACAACTGAACAAGGTAGAAGAGGGAGAACCAAACCAGACATCTAAACTGGACGTTCTTCCTGAGGGTGTGAGGGTGGGAATGTAAGAACAAAGGCGAGATGAACACTCCACATGGAACGTTATGGTAAGGACATAACTTCTATATGTGAGAGTGTTCAATCTCACCGTTTGTTCTTACACCTGGGTAGCGTCCCTAGCTCCATGTTCCTGAGGAACTCACGGGAGAACGTTCCTGAGCACAGTGGAACCAAAGGTTGCCCTGTCCCTGGAAATCCTGTCTACTTTGTAATGAGTAATGAATGTATGTGGTTTAGACCAAGTGGCTGCCGCACAAATAGTGTCCAACGGTAGTCGGGCTGCATGAGCCAGGGATGTAGATACTGATCTTGTAGAATGCCCTTTGGGCTTGACAGGTAAATTCTGCTCAGAGGCAGTATAAACAAAAATAATACAATCGGAAAGCCATTTGGAAAGGGTTCATTTCGTAACTGCCATGCGCTTTTTGCTGTCTGTAAAGGCTATAAAGAGCTGGTCTGTTTTTCTGTGATCCTTTGTTCTATCCAAGTAAAACCTGAGTTGTCTATGAACATCTAACTTGTGTAACATATATTCCAACTTGTTGGAATGGTTCTTGAAAAAAGTGGGGAGTTCAATGGACTGATTAATATTATTAACGGAGCAAACTTTGGGAAGAAAGGATGGATTAGTGCGAAGAGATACTCTATCAGGGTGAAAGATCAAATACGGGTGTTTAACGGAAAGAGCTTGAAGTTCCGATACTCGTCTGGCCGATGTGACAGCTACCAGAAAGAGGGTCTTCCATGACAAAAATTTCAAAGCACAGGAAGAGGCTGGTTCAAAGGGTGGTAGCATTAGCTGTGATAATAGAAGGTTCAAATTCCAAAATGATGTAGGAATTCTAACTGGTGGCCTAATATGGAAAGATCCTTTTAGAAATGCCTTACAAAGTCTATGAGCCATAATAGGAGCCCCATTCTCTCCCACATGAAAGTTTGAAATGGCAGCCAATTGCACTCTCAAAGTGGCAGGAGAAGCTCCTTGGTGGAACAGTTCGGCTAAAAACTCCAAGACTCTGTTAAGAGGGGCTATTACGGGATCCAATTGTTGAGTAATTGCCCAGTGCACAAAACGCTTCCATTTGCTAGTGTAAATCTTTATAGTGGAAGCTTTATGAGAAGCCACCAGAATATTTTGAACTGCAGGGGAAAGAAGATCAGACCTGGCTAAGAAGGGAAGCGGAGCAGCCAAGCTGCTAGTCTGAGGGAGAGTAGCGATGGGTGGGGAGCCCCTGACGAGTGGGTCAGCAGATCCGGCTCTGGGTCCAGGATCCAGGGTTCCCAGTGATTGTGCTAGAAGAAAGGGAAACCAAATTTGACGAGGCCAGAATGGGGCAATGAGGATTATTGTCCTTTGCAGGTTGTTGGCTTTCTGTAGAAATTTTGCAATCAGGGGAATAGGAGGAAAAGCGTACAGGAGACCCGGGGGCCAATCGTGAACCAGAGCGTCCCTGGGGACTTCCCCTGGAGGGGGTAATAGGGCAAAGTAGCTTCTGCATTTGGCGTTCATTGGAGACGCAAACAGATCGCAGCAAGGCTGGCCCCACTTGTGAAAAATTTCCTTCGCAATTGATTGTTTGAGGGACCACTCGTGAGGTAACAGGATGGCTCTGCTCAACCTGTCCGCTATGACGTTGGATAACCCAGGGATGTGCGTTGCTATCAGAAAACGACCCGTGGACTCTGCCCATTGCCAGATTCTCATGGCCTCTCTGCATAGTTGATAAGACTTGGTTCCCCCTTGTTTGTTTATGTACCAGACTACGGACATGTTGTCCGTCTGAACTGCAATGGTCCCTAGAGGAAGAAGGGGAGAAAAGTGTTGCAACGCTAGAAACACTGCCCTCATCTCTAGAACATTGATGTGCAGATTGTACTCCAATTCGGTCCATTCGCCTTGGACTGTCTGTCCCTGAAAGATGCCCCCCCACCCTATCAGGGAAGCGTCCGTGGTCACCGCAGCTGTCGGCGTGGGTAGTACAAATGGTCTTCCGCTGGAGAGATTGCAAGTCTGAAGCCACCAAGACAGGTGCGATTTGCAGATGTTCGTGATGCGAATTTCGTGTGTCAGGGGTAACTGTTGGAACGACCATTGTGCAAACAGTAGCCATTGAAGAACTCTCATGTGCAGTCTTCCCAAGGGTATCGCAATGAGGGAAGCTGCCATTAGACCCAAAACCATCAGAACCAGTTTCGCTGGGGATTTTCTGGATAATAGGAGGAGAGATATATGGTTTTGTAGGGAGGCTATTCTTTCTGGAGGAAGCCTTAGGATTAAGCAACGCATATCCAATTCTGCTCCTATGAATGAGATATGCTGTGATGGCTGTAATAAGGATTTTTCGAAATTTACGGAAATTCCGAGATGAACACAGAGTTGTAGTGTGTAATCCCTGGCCTGAATCAATCAGTCGACGCTCGGTGGTGGCAGAAAGGAGCCAGTCGTCCAGATTCGGAAACACCTGGAATCCCAGGCGTCTCAAGTGAGACGCTACCACTGCCATACATTTGGTGAAAACCCTGGGGGCTGAGGTCAGACCAAAGGGCAGGGCTCGAAACTGAAAGTGACTGGCTCCCAGCCGGAAGCGCAAGTAATCCCTGGACGCCCTGGCCATTTTGATGTGGTAGTATGCGTCCTTTAGATCTATTGAGCACATCCAGTCGTCCTTCTGTAAGAATGGAAGGATCGATTGAAGCGTGACCATTTGGAACTTTTCTTTCTTGATGAAAGTATTGAGTTTGCTTAGGTCCAGTATTGGCCTCCAGTCCCCTGTCTTTTTTGGAACTAAAAAGAACCTTGAGTAAGTTCCGAATCCTCTTTGGTCCGCTGGGACTGGTTGGATGACTCTTTTTGTTAGCATCTTTGAAATTTCTATAGCTGCAGGGCCTCGCAGATGGGGCGGTACATCTGGGAGTCTTTTCTGCGGAATTGGGGACAATATGAAAGGAATTCTGTAACCTCTGGTAACAATGCTTTTTACCCAATTGTCTGATGTAAGACTTTGCCAGGCCTGAGGGTATAAAGCTAAGCGACCCCCGACTGCCTCCAGAGCAGGACAGTCGGGCCTCCTTTCAGGAGTGCTGGAAAGGTTTCCCGGGGAGTGTATCCCTGTCACCTTGGTTTTGTGGACCCCTCTGCCGCCAGGAGGCGTCTTCCACCTCTGCCCCCTCCTCTGCCTCTAGAGGGCATCACCCTGTGTGCCTGGGAAAGAGCCTTGGGGTTTTTGAAACCACATTTTTCCACCACATTGCCCTTTGGGGTATGGTCTGGATGGGGTGGAAAAACGGACTCCGACAGCAGACAGAGTCTTTCCCTCTTGTTCACACCGGGTAAGGGTCTCCTTTACTTTTGGGCCAAAGAGAGTGGCACCATCAAATGGGGCGTTAGTAAAGGAAGACTTGAAGGCTTCCGCAAAGGAACATAAGCGCATCCAGGATTGTCTACGAAGAGCAATCGCTGAAGTCGCAGCCCTACTTGATCCTTCGGCTGCGTATGAAATCAGCCTCATGGACGAGTTCGCGATAGATGTAAGGGTATTGAGTTGTGCCGTAACTTTCTCCGAGACAGCAGCATCTGTAGTACCCTGGAGGGTATCTCCCAACTCTTTGATTAGATCCCTCTGTAACCGTGTGAAATGGGTCAAATAGTTCAGGGATCGCATGGAAAAAGCCGCTGAACTAAAAATGCGCTTCCCATACCTGTCCATAGTCCTAGAATCTCTGTTAGGCGGATGGACAGATGAGGAAGATTCAGACATCTCCTTTTTCGTGGCCGCTGCCACCACCATAGCGTCCACTGGAACTCCCTTTGTGAGATAAGCCTTGTCTTGTGCGGCAGTAATATATGTATTAGGCTTTCTAGGGACTGGCTCCACCGTGTTAGGTGTCTCCCACGCCCTTCGAGCAATCAATTCCATCAACTCATCGAAGGGCGGAGTGACCCAGGAGGAGGAAGGGCGAGCACCGAATGCCTTCAGCAAGACTGACTCATCCTCAGAAGGGGGTAGGGCTTGCCAATCACTTCTCTGTTTTAGGATCTCCAGGATGTCAGAAAAGGAGACATCCTTTGAGGGTGATTCTGGGGACCCTTCTGACTCGTCTAAGTCAGTGTCCGATGTCAAGGATTCTTGTGGAGAATCCAAGTGTCTCCTCTTACACAATCTTTTCCTCGGGACTTCCTCGGTGGGAGCATCCGATGAAGCCTCCGAGGAAGAGGGGGCACCCTCTGGGGGCGGCTGAGACACTGGTGCTCGACGCTTAGATGTATCCGTGGGTGCAGAGGAGGATAACGGACCCTTATGGGAAGGAGAAGCTGTTTCTGCCGAAGTGGTTGTCTGAGTCGACAACACCTTCCTCATGAGGTCGAAGGCCCCCGGGTCTCGAGTCGAGGTACCCCTCGGTTCCGAAGAAAACTGAGGAATCCCCTAAACAGGCACAGACGGCATCGACCCCGAGGACGGAGCCGAGTCGATCCGAGCCGAGGCCCCGAGAGGGAGAGTCGGAACCGAAACATCAGTCCGACTCTCGGTCCCAGACCCAAGGATGGATCTTCGGCTCCGCGACTCCGGTGCTGGGTCCGTCGGAGTCGAGGTGAACGGTGCCGACCGAGAAAAAGACAGTTCCGGCACCGAAGGCTCCACAATCATTAGATCAGCCTCTCCCGGCTCCGAAGACTGGATAGGCCTCGGAGGAGGAACAGATGGAGATAAGGGAAGGCCTTCGAGTCTCGACACCAACTGGGAGGAGACAGAGATGAGTTTGGACAAGGCCGTATTCTCCATCAATTTCTGCACCACACAGTCTACATCGGTGTCGGAGAGGGGCCTAGAAGAACGCGTCGAAGGAATCGAAGACGGAGCCGACCTCAAAAGTACAGGAGGAGGAAGCTCCGTCACCGGTTCCAAGACTCGAGGCTCGGTAACTGACAAAAGTTCAACACTCGGCCCCGAGGTCTGTCGAACCGGTGAGCGAACTTTAAATGAAGAGCTCGGAGCCGATGACATGGGCTCCGACGTCTTCGACTCCTTCGAGGATTTAGATGTCTGGTCCGATGCATCCAGAGCCTCTTGGAATGCAGGCTTCAAAAGGCCTCTATCCATAAGTTTCCTGCGCCTATCTGTCATGACCCTTCCACTGAAAGAATGACAGATGGAGCAGTCTTCTTGCAGATGGAGAGGGCCAAGACAGTAGACGCAGGAACTATGATTATCTGTGACAGACATTTTCTGTCCACATTGGCATCGTTTGAAGCCTGATTTAGCTTTTTCAGACATGTTACTAGTACAGTCAAATCCAAAAAGTTAACCAGTGTAAAAGCCAGTAATAATGTCCAATCCAGTAAAAAGGTTAAATCCTGTAGTTAAAGTCAAATCCTGTAGTCAAAGTCAAATCCTGTTAATCAAATCCAGTAAATAAAGTTAAAGGGTGGGGTAGGCCCCGAGGGAACTAACTTTAAATAAGTATATAAAATTTATATACGAACTAGAGAAACCCTCGACACACTACACACACACACACACACACACACACACACACACACATACACACACACAACACTTTAAGTATGGAAGAAGAAATATTTATCTGAGAAAAATATTAGAAAAAAACAATCTTAGCTTTGAGGTGGTCCGAGCTCATCAAAAATGATGCGAACGTTGCAGCGGCAAACTAGATCTGAGGTAAAGGCAGAGGTGGATTGTGGGAGATAGGTTGGTCTCGAGCTTCTTCTCGATGCAGAGCTTTGCCAAGCGGCCGACACGGAGCCGAGGATCGGCTCCGAACCCAGGTGTAAGAACAAACGGCGAGATTGAACACTCTCACATCTAGGCTTACTCAAAGGCTCAAAAACATCAACTCACAACAAGTAGCCTAAAAGAATCTTTATTGCTACAACCTGATTGGGTAGCACAGGCAACAGAATAGGAAATAATTCAAAGAAATAGTACTATTTTGTGCACCCCAAAACTGCCTCTTTAAACAAAACTGACAAATTACTTTAAAAAAAACATCAAGTCCAACAGAGTTTATTATGCAAAAAGGAAAGGTTACTCCATGTCTCGGTCCCAGCAATGAGAAGTCAAGGCAAGGTCACCAAATCTGAGATTAATCCTTGGCTTTCTCAGGATAGCAAGCGTCACTACACTAGCTCTTATTGCACAAGGCTGATTCCTTAGTTTAACTTTATCAGCAATCATTAGAAAGTAATCCACAAAGCACATTAACATCATTAGCCCAGTTTGAAAACCAGTCTGCTCCTCAATAAAAGTGTTCTTTTCTGTATTTATGCAATGACATACATTATGCTAAAGGAGCTGACTGCAAGAATCTTCATGTTTCATGTTATAAGGCATATCAGTTGATAAACAATGAAATATTAATCATGTCACATTATGGTTACCAGTCCCACTGATGCAACCTCAATGACAAGATTAAGGACTACAATGGTAACTTGTTAACATCTGAAACATTAATCCGCATACAGTGCTACAAGTATAATGTCACTGGTCAAGTCTACCCTTCCTGGTGATTTAAAAGGCATACATTTGACTGGATTGTTTAATTCATTGTACACAAAATCCATGCAACATTAACAAATACCAGGGCTTCCTCACTTATACAGCACTGTTTTTTTTTCCTAAATCAACATTTACATCTTACCTGTAATCTGAATCAGGTGATGCACTGCTGTTCACTTTCTCTACTGATTCCTGGTACTTCTGTATGCCTGTACGAAACTCTCGGCATGGGGTAGTATTCAATGCGTTCTGTGCACTTAAAGGAAAAAAAGATCTTCAGACTTTGAAGCATTAAACATATCCCATCATAGATAAAGGTAAAGTAGATGTATATTAAAGGAGAAAGGCGCTGCACATAAATGAAAAATGGAGTGAGAAGCAGTTAGATATACTAAAAATAGCATTAGTACTAGTAGCTGACTGCAGATATAGAAGGATTTTCAATACTGCTCTTCATCATAATGCCATATAAAGCTCAGAAGCAACGAATGAAATGCCTGCAGCTAGAAAGATAACCAAATTCCTGTCTGATGAAAGTAAACCATCATACGACATGGTTTCTTCTTTTCCTGAAAATTATTACAACCATTTTTTCTGCTTATGCAGAATTACACAGCAACATGAAAATGTAATGACCACCATTTTATTTAATTAATTTATTTTTTGCAAGTAAAGATACCAAATTATGACTGACCAACCACTTTAACCTCTTTACAACAGACAACTTTAATGAAGATTCCGCCCCATTACGCCCCAAATACTGATTTTGGATCATTCTGATCTTCCTCAAAAAAGGCAGTACCTCCAAGCTGGTATGAAATATTCAAGAAATTACACAAGGACCTTTATTTATTTATTGACATTCTGTTAAGTGAATAGTCCCCTGTGGAAGTCAGTTTTTGGCTGAAGTGGATTCAAACAATTAGGCAAAAAAATTATACCAAAACAACTTTTGGTGACTGTGGAAATTTCCCCTTTTCCACTTTTGTGCAACCTTGAAGTACGTGTGTACAAGTTTGGGGTGGGGGTCCCCTGACAAGGAGGGTGCAGGGGGCTTGCCCTGCACATAAAAAAAAATCTTAGAGATTTGTTGTTTTAGCATATTTTTTTGTCAAACTGACTTTGTTAAATTGGATTCAATGGACCATTATTATTCCATCTCTGGTGGGTACTGCCTATTTTTAAAGGAGACCCATGTAGTAAACAGCTAACAGTTGCACAACAAAGTAAAGTACAGTTGTGCAAAATATTACCATAACAGATGATGTCCTTCTCTTCACTGTTGCAGTATTCCTTATGTAAGGGATCTCTTACCAAGGATAGCCCATCATCCAGGCAGTACACCAAAGTTTTTAGCGTTTACAGGGGCTGTACGTCAAACATATGCTCTGCATGCAAGGTGTAGGGCACAAAGGTGACACAAGGACACACACTTCAGAGAACTGAAAAGCCATAGGAGGAACAGAATATCCCTAGGGACCAGGAAGGACGTGTGCATCCAGAAGGAAAATAAAGGATCCCTGGCCAAGAGGGCAAGAAAAAGGAAGAGCAGAGGGTGTAGAGGGAGGGAATAAATACTGCAACAGTGAAGAGGAGGACATCTACTGTTATGTTAAGATTTTATGCAACTGTACTAGATCCTTCCATATCAGGCACTGAACAGCCCTTGCAAAGCCAGCCCTTGCTCTGGAAATAACATTCAACTTTTAGTGCTTCGTGATGATATGAACAGAAGATAACGCATCATCCTCAAGGATGGAATTGGTATCAGATTCTCTGAAAAAAGCACCAGAAGAAGCAACAACTCTGGTAGAATAAGCCTGTGGAAGAGGAAAGGCCTTTACCATAAAAAGAGTAACAAAATAAAATTACATTCAAAGTCCAAGATGGGAAGATTTGCTTACAGACAGCCAAACCCAAAGACCTGGGATGAAATGCAATAAAAGTTGCTCAGATTTATGAATATCCTTAGCCTTATCTAATTAATACCTTCACACTGGTAGACTGTGCGAAAGAAAAAAGTAAGGCAAATTAAGAAACTGATTAAGAGATAACTCTGACCACCTTGGGCATAAAAAGATTAATACAAAGAACACCCTGTCCCTGTGAAAAACTAAAAAGGAGGAAACAGCCATGGCAGTCTGAAGCTCAGACACTCTCTTAGCTGAAGTAAGGGCTAAAAGAACAGTCTTCCAAGTACAATGTTGTAAGGAAGCAGAAGCAGCAGGCTGAAAATGACAATCAAATTTTCAATGACAATACTCAAGTCCCAGGGAGGCAGAATACACTTCTTGGGATATCTGATATGAAGGATGCTTTTCAGGAACTGTCTGACCTCAAATCTAGAGGCCACAGAAGGAGTCAATGGCAGACCAGCAGAAATTGCTGACGGACATTAAATGAACAATTTGTCAAACCTAGCATGGAGCCGATACAAAAAACAAGACAGAACCATTAGGAATCTGCACTGAAAAGGGATCCTGGTTTCAAGACAGGCACCAGACAGAAAATCTTTTCCATCTGGAAAAATATGATTTCCTGGCCTCCTGCAGGACCTGAAGCACATCCTCAGAAAAGAGGTGCTTAAAAGGGATCAAAACCCTATCACCAATAATGTCAGCTGAAAACTGAACAAGTGAGGATGGCTAAGTGACCCCTTGTCTTGTGTGAGAAGGTCCACACAGTGAAGTAACTTGTGGTGGTAGTATTTGGCCAAGTGAGAAAGAGGGGGGCCCAATGCAGTTTGGTTCAAAAGGGAGTCACTAGAAGGATTTTGGGGGAGTACTACCTAATCTTGTGCAGGATTAAAGCAGAGGAAGGGGAGAGGAGTCATACAGAAACATCCTCTTTCAAAGAAAAGGCAGGGTAACCACTTTCCAAGCAAGAGAACTTGATCAAAAGATCTCTGGAATACCCCACTCGTGGACAATGTCCAGAAGCACACCTCTGAAGTATCCATTTGTAAGCTTGTGTGCTGGACCTGCTCAAAGAGCCTGCCACAATATTTAGCTCCGAGGGTGTCTACACAGCCTGAAGTCTCACTTGATACTGGTCAGCTAGAACCCTGACCTGAAGAGCAATGTGGCAAAGAAGATCAGACCTTGTATCCCCTTGCCTGTTGACATACCACAGCACTCTGGTATTGTGAGATCTTTGAGAGGGCCTGGGAAGAAAGGAGTGAAGAACTATGACAGCCCTCATCTGCTTGATGTCTATGTGGTCCGACCATGATAAACAGGTCAGAGACTCTAGACTTAGAGAATTTAAGGGGGCACCCCACCCCCTTTCTGAGGCATCTGAGAAGAAAACTCGAGTTAGGACTGAAGATTGGAAATTAAGCCCCATGCTGACAGAAAGTTGAGGAATCCACCACTAAAGCCCAAGCTTGAAACAGGGAAGGTAGGGAACTAGAAAGTCCAGGGAGTGACTGTGTTGAAGCCACACTGGCTTGAAGTACCACTGAAGCTTTCTCATCTGGAGCTTGGCCACAGTCAGCAGCAGAATGGTGGAAGTCAAACCTCAGAAACCTAAGAAAGCCCGTGGCCATAACTGAAGCGAAAGATAGAAGAGACTGGAAAAAAAAAAGGCAGACAGGAATGCCAGCATAGGAATGGTCTGGATCCTGCAACCAAGCAAAACATGATCCTGAGGGAGAGCCAAGACTAAGTTTTTGGTGAACCCCAGAATTTGCAGCAGGGAAATAGTAAACTGGAGGTCCTGAAGCAGAACCTTAGAGGATGAGACCTGAATGAGCAGATCATCCAAACAAGGAAAGATCTGAGCCCCTCTCACCCTGCAAAAGGCAAAGATATGAGCGAGATATTTGGAGAATACCCTTGAGGCAGTCAAGAGTCCGAAGGGCAAAGCAGAGAAATGAAAATGCAAAA
Organism: Protopterus annectens; assembly: GCF_019279795.1. Lineage (NCBI taxonomy): Eukaryota > Metazoa > Chordata > Ceratodontiformes > Protopteridae > Protopterus > Protopterus annectens. Next base: position 1,861,399,337 of record NC_056739.1, read on the forward strand.
ACTTCCTGAAAAGAGGATAGATGGGGATGTGAAAGTAAGCATCCTACAGATCCAGAGACCAGAAGAGCCTGGGAAAGAAGAGGAGGGAACAAAGTTTGAAGGGACAACATCTGAAAGGAGGGGACCTTTAGAAAGGTGTTGAGCTGAAAAAGGTCCAGAATTGGAATCCAGATGCCCTCCTTCCTGGGAACCAGAAACATTCTGGAATAAAAACCCATCCCTTCCTGGGCAGGGGACACAACCTAAATGGATCTTGAGCCAAAAGAGCATGAAGCACCGCTAGACAGACAGGAAGTTGACATTGAGGAATGCCCAGAAAGGGAGGAAGAGATTTCCAAACCATGAAATACCACGGACTGAACCCAAGATTTTGTTGTGATCCTTAACCAATTTGGAAGAGACTGGGACAGACAAAGAGACAAGGGAACCTGGGAGAGGGAAAAAGAAGCAAATTGTCAAATAGAACCTGGGTTATTTGGAAAAAGAGGTTTCTAAGAAATAGGCACCATTACCAAGAAGTACACGTCTAGAATAGTTTTTACCCTTGCTGGAGGGCAAGACTATCTGCAAACAAATGCAGATCTGGAAGGGTGATTCCTCTGAAAAGTACAGTTGTGTACACTTACCATAAATGTAGACATTAGACTGTATTCACTGTTGCAGTCATTACATTTGGATAATCTGCTGGCAGGTTGCCCTCAGTCGGCCTGATTAACAAAGTCTTGGGTCCTGCATCGGTTGCTGTCCCTTCTTCCATGACGTCAGGTCATCAGGGGTATAAAACATGCAGCAGACGGCATTACATCAGTTTTTCTTACCCCAGATGTCAGAAACCCCCCAAATGGGGAGCAATATAAAATTAAAAACACAAAAATATACCTCCAACCAAAAGCAAATACACCAAAAAGGCTTTTAAGCATAGTAAAAGAAAGTAGAGGTATAGTAAGAGAAAAACAGGTGGCTGGAGGGAGGGTAGATTGCAACAGGGAATACACTCGAACATCTACATTTACGGTAAGTGTTCACAACTGTACTATGTTCTTCATGTTTCACTATTGAAGTCATTACATTTGGGTAGATTCCAAAAGCTATGGTTGGGAGGATGGATTTTTACAGCATTATGACCAGCTATAAGGCCCAGCAAAACAGCAGTAGCAAAACAGCAGTGGCAAAACCACCTCTAGATTTAGAGAAAATTGGTAAGTGATAATGCTTGTTGAAGGTATGAAGTGAACTCCAGGTAGCAACTTCTAGAATATCCCTGGTAGGAACACCTCTGAGAAAGGCTGCAGAAGTAGATGCAGCCCTGGTGGAATGAGATCTGATCCCCTGGGGGATAGGTTTTCCATGGTGATTATAGCAGAAATGAATGCAATGGCTTATCCATTTAGAAATGGCTTGTTTTGAAATAGCCGTTCCCTCTGCAGCAAATGCCACCAGCCATTGTTCAGATGGACAGGACTAAATCTCGTAGACTAAGTAGAATCTAAGTTGTCTGTGCACATCCAATGAATGCAGAATCTGCTCCCCCTTGCTCTGCGGATTGGGAAAAAAAGTTGGCAAATGAATGGACTGATTAAGAGCCACACTGGATACCATCTTGGGCATGAAGGATGGATTGGTCCTGAGTGACACCCTGTCTGTATGAAAGATGATGAAAGGCTCCACTGCCATAAGGGCCTGTAATTCAGATATCCTTCTAGATGAAGTGATTGCTAAAAGGAGGCAGTTTTCCAAGAAATACATTTTAAGTCTGCAGTAGCAGCTGGCTCAAAAGGAGGTAGAGTGAGTTTTTCCAATACAAAGTTAAGGTCCCAGGCAGGGGTTGGTGCCCTCCTGGGTGGTCTCAAGTTTATGGCCCCTCTGAAGTACTGTTTGAGCAGAAGATGAGAAAAGAGGGGAGGTGCTATGTTGTAATGAGCTGAAATGGCTTAGGCGTGGATTTTAATGGAGGAAAAAAAGACAGGCCCTTGAGAAGCATCTCAGTTAAGTATTGCAAAATCTGAGGTAAATTGGGTGCTGCTGTGCTCATCCCTTGAGACCGATTCTAGGCACAGAATCTTTTCCATTTGTCAGCATAAGATTTTCTAGTACTAGGTCTTCTCACCTCCAAGATGACATCCATCACAGGTTTGCTGAGGGATGCTAAGGGTTAATTTAAATGATTAGCCAAGCTGCAAGTTTCAATGTTGGGAGCTGAGGGTGCAGAATCTGTTTCTCCTGCTGAGACAGTAAAGGACGGTGTCTGTGGCAGGTGCCATGGAGAAATTTGTGACACTATGCAGGAGTGGGTACCAGTGTTGACGTGGCCAGTCTGGAGCGATCAAAACCATTTTTCGTTTGTCCTGTTTGACTTTTAGCAGAACTTTGGAAAGTAGAGGCAGAGGAAATGCGTAGACCGAAGGTTTTTCCAGCTTAAGGACACAGCATCCACTTTCCAAGCTTTTTTTGTGAGGGGTTCTTGTGAAAATTGTGTCCAACTGGTAGTACTGAGGAGAGGCAAATACATCTACATCTGGGCTCCCCCATTTGCTTGTCAACATGTTGAAAATCCGTGGTTCCAGTTTCCATTCATGTGGGTCCATGAGATTTCTGCTTAGTTCATCTGCCAGAATATTCAGCTTTCCTGCCAGGAATTAAGCTTGTAGTTGCACTTGTTAGCTCAAGGCCGTGTTCCACAATGCCATGACTAGTCTTCACAGCGGGTAGGAATGTGTACCCCCCTGCTTGTTTATGTACCACATAACTGTGGTGTTGTCCGTCTTTACCAGTAGTTGTCCTGGATGAATGTAGTCCTTGAAGGCTGTCAGAGCATTCTGTACAGCTAAAATTTCTTTTTGATGGATATGCAAGTGCATTTGTTTTGGGCTACATTTGCCCTGAATGCACTTCCCTGCCAGATGAGCCCCCCCCCCCCATGCATAGTCTGATGAGTCTGTGGTTAGGGTTTGGGCAGCAGGGGGTAGTGTGAATGGCAGTCCCTCGTTTTGCTGGCAGGCCTCTGCACACCATAGGAACTCTAGGCGTAGGCAAGGTATGATAGGAATCATTGTTTCCAGGCTGTGACAATGTTGACTCCATAAACTTTTTAAGTAGCAGTGAAGTTTCCTCTTATGCAGACTTGCATATGAAATAAGAAGAATGCAGGAGGCCATGAACCCCAAGGCTTGCAGTATTTGTCTTGCAGATAGCAGGATTTTTGTGGCCACCTGTTTGAAGTAAGTTACCAAATTAATTTGCTTTTCTGGCGTGAGGAAAGCCATCTGGGCAGTTGTATTCAAGCTTGCACCCAGGAATGCAATCTGTTGAGATGGTACCAGTTGTGATTTATTTTCGTTTATGGTGTACCCTAGACAAGTTAGAACCCTTTTTACAAAACGCCAGATGTTTTATAAGTATGGTCTGGTTTTCTGCCTGAATTAGACAATCGTCCAGGTATGGATATATTTGAATATTTCTTTGTCTGCAAAATGCAATTACTGGAGCCAGGCATTTTATGAACATCCTGGGTGCAGTAGACAAGCCAAAGGGTAGTGCAGAAAACTGATAGTGCAAGTAGCCTGCTTTGAAGCGTAGGTATCTTCTGCAAGATTCCCTGATTGGGATATGCAGGTAAGCTTCTTTCAAATCTAGAGTTGCCAACCAGGCATCCTTGCCTAGCATAGGAAGTAATTGGTGAAGAGTCAGCATCTTGAATTTTGGAATGTCAAGAAAGGTGTTTAGAGTAGACGGGTTGTCAAAGGAAAAACAACTTCAAAAAGATAAACACACGGCAGGTTCAGGTTAAGGCACTTTAATCTTGCAGCAAGGAGACAAAAATGTTCTAATACAGAGTTTGTCTAACTAGAATCAGGAAGTGAAGCTATTCTTATACATTTCTTACAAGACATTGCCTACCAAGCTGACGTAATAAATCACAAGTTCTTTCAATATTATTTCATAGCAGCTGTTTGTTCATGATTTTCTGCAGGCACATCAAGTTTACAAAAAAAAGTCCCAAGAAAAACAGCGTGGCCTTGATGACCACCGGTCAGATACAACTTCTCACTATGCAATGTTACCAATCAAGGTACTATGGCTAATTCGAGCACAAAGCAAGTACAGATTATAGTAAGTTTCGTCAAGCAGTCTTTGTTCGGTGTATCTTTCTTTTCTGCAGCTGTGCATGTTCTCATAACACGAACAGAGCTGACTGTTCAAGTTCAATAACATTATAGAAAACAGTATTGTTCTATTCATTTATTTTCCTGACCTAGCAGATAATCACCTGCTTCTCAGTAAATTTCAAAAAGGCATAAACATGAATTTTGCTGTGCTAGCAAATACTAGGTCAGAGAGCATCTTGCAATTTCAGAATGCATACTGCAGTTTGAAAAGCATCTTGTAATTTCATACAGAATTAAGCTGTACATAAAATAGAATGAAATGTGTTAACCCTTTTAACTTCTAATAAGTACTAAACATATACATTAATACATATTTTTCTAACATTTCCCCCGTTAATACTTTTTATCTATTTTCAAAAACACGAACAGTTGCTTCTTCTCCTAACCTCTTTCTGTTCAGAATTTGCAGTGGAGAGAGTAATTTAGTTTAAATTTATGAAAGGGTTTCATTTTTCAACAGTTCTTCAATTTTAGTACTTTGATACAAAGTCTCAGAAACGGACATGTCTATAAAATCTTTGATTAATCTTTTCATGCAGGGAATACCACAACAAACACACACTCCTAATAGGAGTAATCCCACACAAATGGCAATCAGGATGTTCATTAGGATGCTACCCCACCCCCAAACAAATTCTGGAAAAATCCGTCAGTGGGTTTGGGCCTGGTTTGGTCATGGCCGACACTTGCTGAATCACCTCAAGATGGTCGTTTATCTCATGCTGGTTGTCAGGAATATACGAACAGCACTCCTCTTATTAAAGCGCACGTACCACCTTTCGCTGCTAGGGTGAAGTCGACAGCCATGCGGTTTTGAAGCACCACAGTTCTCATAGCGTTCAGTTCAGTCATTAATTCGAGAGCAGAAAAAGTTGCATTGCTCATTACTTTGAGATGTTTGGACAGTTTTCTCAGCTCCCAAATTGATTTCACTGCACCATATGCAGGGGCTATACCTGCCACGATATAATGATGTCACTCAAGTCCATGTGTGTCAGTGTATCTTTGTTTTTCACGGAGTTATGATTTCTCCAGCCTGCTTCGATTCGTCCCATTGGATTCTCAGGTCTCTTGATTGGATTTCCAGGTTTCTTGGTGACCTCTCTGACATTTTGAATTCTTCCCTGAGGCAAAACTGCAGTGTGTCATATGGCCAGAACCAGGTAACCCAAAAAACAACTGCCGGACCAATTCTCAGGTAACCATTTGTATGCCTTTTTCTCACACGCAAAATAACAATTCTCTACTTTAGTATTACTATATACTTGCCCTGCATGAAACATTTTCTTATCAATGATAGATAGTTGTTTAAAAAGAACAGGATTATGTTGCACTTCATCAACCGGTTTTGTGCATTAATTCAAAATACGAGTCATAGTTTGCATCACAAATATAACCTGCTTTATTAGCTTTGATATAACATTTGTAAGGAACGGTCACATTACAATTGCTCCAACCCACCTGTACAGTATCATTTTTGTAAAAACATACAATTCCCTTTTGTGTAACAGGCAGGTACAATGCTATTTTGTCTTGTGATTTCACAGTTGTAGTATCAAAAATCAAATTTTCCCAGGTCTCATTGAACCCTAGGGGGACAGCAGTCATTAAAAATCCCCCGTATGCTGTTGGTATAGCTGTACAAATCCAGCAATTCGAAACATTAAAAGTTTTAGCATACACATTTAATTGCTTGGTAAGTGTTAAAGTTTGGATGCCAGTCTATGAGTAATGCATCTCGTTTATTCAGTTCAGCTCGTGTGGCTGGAAAAAGGAAAGGCCACAGCAAAAAGATTAATGTTATCAGTATGGTTAACAGAATGATCATGCAATACTTTTGAGGTTGTTCTGTACTTCTATTAGCTCCATATCTGGTCATTTTGTTCTTGCGTAACAGTAACAAGTTTTTTGTCCAGTTCAAAGTTTTTAACCAATTTACAGTGTGTCACATGAATCCAGGACGCTCGCTCTGCGATCTTGACTGCAGTGGGTGTTGACAGTAGCACTTGATACGGCCCTTCCCACTTCGGTGAAGTCCAATTCTTCCTCTTGAGGACTTTCACCCAGACCCACGTGCCTGGGACTACTGCTGCTTCCGATGGTCTGGTTTGTTCTTTATCTGAAACAGAATTTAACTGCAAAAGTTGTTTATTACTTAAAAGTTGTCTCATATATTCTGCAAGTGAACTGTTGGCCGCCTGGTCTGCAGGCATGAGAGGTTTCCATTGAGGTATATAGTATGCCCTCCCAAATAATTTTTCAAAAGGAGTTAACCCCTTTGCATTCGGAACAGTTCTCATGCTCAACAATGCCAGAGGCAGGCAGTGCACCCAGTTCTTTTGTGTCTCACTAATTAATTTCCTAAGTTTGTTTTTCAAAATTCCATTATGCCTCTACTAATCCTGCGGATTGTGGGTGGTATGCACAATGATTCTTTAAGGAAATTCCGAAATATCGGCTCAACTGTTGTATAGTTTGATTTACAAAGTGTGTGCCACTGTCACTGTAGATCTTCTCCGGTATGCCAAATCTAGGAATAATTTCTTTAACAAGGACTTTTGCAACAGTAGCTGCATCTGGATTTTTGGTCGGAAAAGCTTCCACCCATTTGGAAAACATATCTATAATGACAAGACAATACTTCTTATTTTTGCATTTGTTTAGTTCTATGAAATCCATACAGATAGCATGGAACGGGTACGGTGGTGTTGGGAAACTCCCTTGCTTAGGCTTCAATGCCCCTTGTGAATGATTCTTGTTACAAACATGGCATGCTGCACAAAAATATTTTGTGTAGTTTGTAAATCCATATGCTGTGAACACTCTGTTCCCTAACTGTACTATCCCCCCTATCGAGACATGGCACTGCCCATGGCTCAACAAAGCTGCATATCTAAACAAATTAGATGGCAAAATCGGTTTTCCTTCTTTGAAGATGTACAGCCCTTTCTCAAGAATTGCTCCACTTTTTATCCATTTCTGTTTTTCTATTTTCGTAGTAAGTGTCTGCATTGTTTTCAACATTTCTAAATCTAAAATCTCAGAAGGTTGTAATCCTCACTCAAAAGAAATACTTCTGAAGCTGAAGCTGCCTGCTTTGCAGCTGTATCAGCTCTCGCATTACCTTTTGAAATCCTATCCTGTTGCTTGGTATGAGCTACACATTTACAAATAGCTACTTTCTGAGGTAACTGAATAGATTCTAACAAATCTAAAATAAATTGCGCATGATTAATCGGTTTACCAGTAGATGTTATCATTCCTCTATTTTTCCACTGTTGTGCAAAAACATGTACAGTAGAAAAAGTGTACTGGCTGTCAGTAAAAATGTTCACACATTTACCCTTTGCCAAGGTACATGCCCTTGTCAAGGCAATCAATTCTGCTGCTTGTGCAGATAAGTTGTGTGGCAAAGACTTTGCTTCTAAAAATCTCAGTATCAGAAACTACTGCATACCCCACTAGGTTCTGTCCTGTAGGACCCCTTCTGCATGTGCAGTCTACGCAATATGTCACCTCGGCATCATCTAAGGGAACATACGTTAGATCTTTTCTAGGCAGTGTCTTTTGCTCAAATCTCCTGCAGGCAGCTATGTGGTGTGCCATCCGCAGGGGTCGGGAGCAAGGTAGACTGATTTAAAGTTGTACATCGTTCAATTGTCATACGAGGTTGGCTCAAGAGTATAGTCATATAGGAAAGATGTCTAGCAGGAGAAAGATATGCTACTTTTTCTTGCAGTAAAATAATCGCAACTGCATGAGGAACTCTCAATGTGAGAGGGTGGAACAACACTACTGAGGCCGAAGCCTGTACTGCCATTGCAGCTGCAACTACTGCTTGTACACAGTGGGGCAGGGATCACGCCACTGGGTCCGGCTGTGATGAATAGTAAGCTATGGGGCGTTGCTTATCCCCATGTTGCTGTGTTAACACTGATGTCATATAACCTTGCTTACAATCTACAGTTTGGAAAAAACGTTTATGATAGTTTGGTAATCCTAAAACTAATGAGGATGCTACCAATTGTTTCAGTTGGCAGAAAGCCGATTCTGCTTCTGGTGTCCATTGTAATAAATCTTGTGCTGCCATAGGCTTCTTGTATATTAAGTTGGTCAGTGGAGCAGGCTCCAAAGCATAGTTTGGAATCCAACTCCGACAGAAATTAGTCGTGCCCAGGAAGGACATCATTTCCATCTTGGTAGTCGGTTTGGGTGCTTGTAAAATTGCTATTTTCCTATCTTCATCTAATGTTCTGCCTTCTTTGGATATTACATATCCCAGGTATTTAACCTGCTTTTTCCAAAGCTGCAATTTGTTTTTGTTTACTTTATGTCCTTGAGTGGCTAGAAATTGTAGTAATGCTATGGTATCTTCTCTGCATTCTTGCTGGGTGGGGGCTGCCAGCAGGATGTAGTCTACATAAAGTAAAATTTGGCTGCCTCTTGGTGGGCTAAATCCCGCCAAGTTGCTTGCCATCTCTTGTGCGAATATTGTTGGGCTTTCACAATACCCCTGTGGTAGTTGCGTGTATGCATACCTTTTCCCCTGAAATGTGAATGCAAACCAATGCTGGCTGTCAGGGTGTATCGGTATCGAAAAGAACGCATTGCTAATATCTACCACAGAAAAATACTTCTGTTGAGGCTTCAAATCATTCAATAGGGTGTGTGGATCTGGCACAGTAGGTGCTCTAGGTATTACTGCATCATTTACAGCTTGTAAATCTTGGACCATACGCCATTCTCCATTTGCTTTCCTGACAGGAAATAAGGATGTGTTACATGGTGAATCGGGAGATTCTACCAGTACTTCTTCCTTAAGCAAAGCTGCTATTATAGGTTTGATTCATACTTCTGCATCTTTTAAGGGATACTGTCCCTTTTGAGGTCTAAATGCTGATTTTGGCGTAATAGTAACTGGTCCTGCTGTACGAATTAGTCCTACATCTGACTTCCCTGTTGACCAGAGAGTTTCTGGTATGCTCCTTAAGACATTTTCTTCCTCTTCTATTAAGAGTGCTAATCAGCTGTCCTCGCTAGACTGCAAGTGTACAGCTGGGTGTGTCTGTGTTATCCAATTTAACTTCTACTTCTGTACTCCCAGTTCTGACAATTCTAGCGCTGTCTGTTTTTCCCACTTTGTGACTTTTTCTCCTAGGTCTGCCCATTTCACATTCTTGTCCTTAGTTAAACTAACGTGGTAATCGATTAGATTTATAGAGTGCAAAGAATTCCTGGGGCAATGAACAGCTAACTACACTGCTCCCTTCTGTGTCCCAGTACAGATTACGTAATACTAATCTGTTTGCATGGTTTTTGAACAGTTCTTGCTCATATTCCTTACCAGGTCCTGGTGTGTTACAATAATACAAAGTACAGTGCAACAAATGCTGTTTATCGGTGTCAAGGGAGGGGGACTTACTGATTGCTACTTTTATCAGTTCTTCGGTTACTGCCCCTGGACCAGTCGTGACTAAGTCCTGGCTGTACCAACAAAATGTTTCACCCTCCGGTCGCACCACAAAAGTATCCATTTGTCGCTGTGCTTCCATTCCCTGCATAGTCGGAACTACTGCTATGCCAAATATCTGCATAAGATCTCTGCCCAAAAGGTTTACTGGGCATTTTGCAGAAACAACAATTTTGCTTTTCTGGGTCATCCCTGAAACAGGGTCAGTTATTGCTATGTTATGGGAGAGTGGCTCCTGATACAGCTGTCCATTAGCTGCTTTCACTAATATGTAATAAAGTGATTCTGAATTTTCTGGTAGTTTGGAAGGATGTATCAGGGTCCGTGAAGCCTGAGTCACACAGGAATTTAACTTCCCTCCCCTCTACCAGAAGTGTAACTTCCGGTTTCGTGTCTGCTAAATAGAGCTCTAGGCTCAATAATGCTAAGTCTAAAATTTCACTTTCTTCACCATCTGCGATTTCTTGCACTTCCTCTTTCTTCTATCACATCCTCTACTCCCTCTATCACATTTGCATTTGTCTTTTCTCGGTTACTCCTTTCTAGTGATTCTTGACTATCATATAGTCAGTCCTCACCCTCATCTTCCATGGCTACCTTCTTGTTTAGCTTGCAGTCCCTTGCTAAATGTCCCTTTTTTCCGCACTTAAAACATTCACCCCTTTTCTTTCTCTCTTCAAACTCTTCTGATCGTTTATCAGATTGTTTCTCTGGGCATTTTTCTTGCCCTTTTTTCCGGACTGTAATATATAAACTTCTGCTCCATCTTCTACAGAAAATACTTGGGCTTTCTTTTTACTGTTAAAATGCCTTTTGGCGTGTCTAGCATATTCAAGTAGTGACTGTAATCTACTTGTACGATGGTCTACCATGTGCTTTGTAATAAAGCTGCTTATAGGCAAAATACTACCTTTCAAAAATGCATTCTTTAGCTGTTGCTCATACGGGGAATCATGCGTTTGGTCTTCAGGTACCTGCATTCCACAACGGTTATTAAAACACTCTAATAATCTAGCATAATATCTGTCAACAGTTTCACCTTCCTGTTGAATGCATTGATTTATGCAAGTCCAGTCTGCCCTAGGCTTCCACTTCTCAGAGATTCGGTCTATTAGACCTTTCACTCTGTTATCCAGTTCTGCGTTGCTATGTGGGAGTGGCTTGTGTTCTGCGTCACGGGGATTCCAGTTGCCACTGATCATGTGCCAATTTGGACCTACGATTTGTCTACTTTTTCTACTTCTTCTCCATTTAAATAACTTAACCTCATGTCCTGTAAGTCTTCTAAGAATTTTCTAAAATTAATGTTTGGATGGGGAATTCCCTCTGTGGCTTTCTGGATGTCTTCCGGTGTCCACGGTCTATATACTAGGAGAGTTGGGTCCTGTCCTGCCTGAGGATTTGGTACTTATATGAGTGGACATCTCTTCTTCACTCATAGCTCGTGAAATTTTGATTGATATAACTCAGTATCCCCTCTTAAGTTACGTGTTCGAGACCTAGTCTCAATGGGATCTCTGACAAACGGTCTTGGCTTCACGGTGACAGCCGGGTATAGCGGAGGTGGATCAGCTTGTCCACTCGCTTTATATTCTAGTATGGGAAGCGGAGGGGGGGGAGAGGGGCTGATGCTATTACCAAATTCTTGTCTTCTTTATCTAGAAACATAGCTTTTGAATTATTACTTTTTTGTTCCCTATGGTTTGCTTCCTCAATCCACCTGTGTGCCTGAGGAATGCCTAATTGTCGTTGCTTTTTTACCTGACCTTTTGCGTCGGTTTTAAGCTGTTTGATAAGTTTAATAAGTGAGGATTTTTCTAATTTGCCATCAAATTCATATTTATTAACCCATTTTGTACAGTATCTAACATTGTCGGCACGCTGTAATTGCATATATTTTGCATCTTCAGTTAGCAGTGGATCTTGGGAACTTTTTGTGCACTTATTACCCATATTGTTCTGACTGTTAAAAATGTTACGTAACCCTTCTTATTTTCATGTGGTACCACGATTTTTCTGATTCACAGTTTATCTAGAATAACTGTCTTACCTATTCTGTTTCCCTGATCTATGACAAGACTGCAATCTTTCTGTCCCTGACTTGTACAAAACAAATCTCCTGACAGATGATTCAAATCAAGTCCCTGATCTAAAACAGAAAAAAAGGTAAATCTTACCTTACCTGAGCCTCCGTGCTTGATCTCCAGGTTCGATGGAAAGCCGTTAATTCATCCTCCAGTCGCAGATCAGAAAAGTGTCTGGCCTCTTTTGAACGACAATTCAGTCAGAGGTCTTTCAGAGCAGAAGAACAGATGTGGTCTCTTCCCCGTATGGTTTCATGCCACCTGGCCTATCTGACCTGAGGTGAAGTGAGAGTTTCCAGTCCGAAGGACCAATCTGTCAAAGGAAAAACAACTTCAAAAAGATCAACGCACGGCAGGTTCAGGTTAAGGCACTTTAATCTTGCAGCAAGGAGACAAAAACGTGCTAATACAGAGTTTGTCTAACTAGAATCAGGAAGTGAAGCTATTCTTATACATTTCTTACAAGACATTGCCTACCAAGCTGACGTAATAAATCACAAGTTCTTTCAATATTATTTCATAGCAGCTGTTTGTTCATGATTTTCTGCAGGCACATCAAGTTTACAAAAAAAAGTCCCAAGAAAAACAGCGTGGCCTTGATGACCACCAGTCAGATACAACTTCTCACTATGCAATGTTACCAATCAAGGTACTATGGCTAATTCGAGCACAAAGCAAGTACAGATTATAGTAAGTTTCGTCAAGCAGTCTTTGTTCGGTGTATCTTTCTTTTCTGCAGCTGTGCATGTTCTCATAACACGAACAGAGCTGACTGTTCAAGTTCAATAACATTACAGAAAACAGTATTGTTCTATTCATTTATTTTCCTGACCTAACAGATAATCACCTGCTTCTCAGTAAATTTCCAAAAGGCATAAACATGAATTTTGCTGTGCTAGCAAATACTAGGTCAGAGAGCATCTTGCAATTTCAGAAAGCATACTGCAGTTTGAAAAGCATCTTGTAATTTCATACAGAATTAAGCTGTACATAAAATAGAATGAAATGTGTTAACCCTTTTTGCTTCTAATAAGTACTAAACATATACATTAATACATATTTTTCTAACACAGGTCCAGAATTGGACGCCATGAATTGTCTTTTCTGGGTACCAGGAAAAGTGTGGAATAAAAACCTTGTCCCTTTTCTTCTTCTGGTACCGGCTGAATAGCCCCCATATTTAAGAGGGAAAGTACTTGTTTCTGAGTCTCTGCCCACTTATTTGGGGGAAGGTCTGGCCACCCGCTTGGAATTGGTAACGTGTGGAAATGAAATCTGTATCCCTGGAATACTATATTTAAAACCTATTTGTCCTGGGTTATGAGTTGCCAGTTTTTTGGAAGAAGAGCAATCTTTCCCCTCAAAAGGGGTGGCTGAAAGGCAAGTGCTTGGTAATTGTAAAGGGAGGTCATTGAGACAGTTTACCATGGGGGGGGGTGTCTTATTTCCAGATTTTGAAGTGGAAGCACCCCATTGCTTAGTTCTGAGAGTCCCTTGGGATGGAAACCTGGTGCTTTTGGCATGTCTGGGTTTGGCTTGGGTGGATCTGGAAGGAGCTGGAAAGGACCAGTTCTTAGTAGGCCAGTGCCTACTAAATCTTGGAGGTTGCACTTGTAAGAAATCTTTCACAGTTTGCATAGATTTAGCTTTATCTTCCATCTTTTTTAGAACTTCTTCAGCCTTATTGCCAAATAGGCGGTCCTGAGTTAAAGAAGCATCCAAAAATTTTGCTTTAACATAATCAGGCAGAGATTGCTCCTTAAGCCAAGCATGCCTTCTACGCACAGACGCAGTAACAGCAGCCCTGCAAGAGGCCTCTAAAGAATCAAAACCACATTGCAAAGTAGGTTTTCCAACTTGTTCAGCTGAATGCAATAAATCCTGTAAATCTTTATTTCCCACACAGTCAGAAATCAACATCATTTTCTGTTTAAGCAGTCTCATGATATGCTGTTGATATTTTAGCACAAGAAATTGACCATTTAAAGCCCCAATTGCCAAGGTTGCACAAGTATAAACCTTTTTACCCCTTCTATCCAGCGCCCTGGAATCTCTATCAGAAGGGGTAGGATTTTTAGCAGTAGAAGCCTTAACACCCTTGGGCACCTGAGAATTGTTTTTTGGGTCTGTAACAGGATTTTTGAAAAGGAACTTGTGGGAGTCAGGAACCCTGTAGTATTGGTCAGGTTTACTAGGAGCAGGAGGCAGGGAATCAGGGGCCATACTGGATTCCAAAAACATAATCAACAAGGTCTAGTACAGGAGGTATAGCCAAAGGCCTATGCTGAGGAAGAAGGAAATCTCCAAGCCTCTTTTTTGATTCAGAACATTCCTGACTTTCCCAGTGGAAATGCTCCCTTAAGGTATGTAAAGTTTCCCCAAAAGAAAAGTCCTCAGGGGTAAAGCAGAGGGAATGGAATCCTCTGCAACAAAATCCTCATAAGTAGGTATGGACAAATCCAGATCATTAGAAGAGACAGAATCCTGATCAGAAGATTCATAGTCAAGCTCAGCCCTAGGCCTCTTAGAAGGGGGCGGGGGGGGGGTTGACTACCTCTGATTAGAGTAATTAAATCTTCATAGTAGAAAGTGAAACCACTATCAAATCAGGCAAACGCTCCTTCCCAAAAATAAAAATGTAAATTAACCAGCAGAGATGAAGGGATAGGAGCGAAGCAAATCTAAGATTCAGAGAATCCAAACGTCATGGAATAATCCAAAGATCTCTTCAAGTATTAATCCAAAAGTCAAGAAATTAGAAGTTATGTACTCACCATAACGTTCCATCTGAGTAGGTAGTTCATTTCTCTGCAACCTGTGGGTTACGGATCCGATATCGGATCCGAGCCGGCAACTTGTTTCAAGCTAATGGATCCGAGCTCCTAGCTCCTCCCTTCACCCATAATCCCCTGCTAACCCTCCATGACCTCAGATCGAGTTTGCCTCTCCATATATATCCAACAAAGGATATCTAAAAAAACTAATAGATCCAAAGAAGGTCAGGGGGAAGGAGGGGGGGGGTGGTTGCAGACAAATGAACTACCTACTCAGATTGAACGTTATGGTGAGTACATAACTTCTAAATCCGAAGTAGGATTGTTCATTTGTCAGCAACCTGTGGGACAGAGTCCCCAGCTACCTGCACCCTGGGTGGCCATCATGGAAGGATATTACGAAGCACCGCAGAGCCAAAGGATGCTCTTCCTCTAGAAAGCAGGTCTAGCTTGTAGTGGTTGATAAGGGTATGAGATGAAGCTCAAGTGGCTGCAGTACAAATATCATCCAAAGGAACTCTAGACTTGAAAGCCGCAGAAGTAGAAATGGAGCAAGTGGAATGAGCACAAACTCCTTCTGGTGCGGGTCTACCCGAGGCTTGATGAGCTAGTAGGATACATTGGGAAATCCAGCGAGATAAAGATACTTTAGAGTTAGCTTTCCCAAAGTTAAATTTGGCAAAGGAAACGAACAGCTGGTCGGATTGTCTATGGCCAGCCGTCCTAGGAGTATAAAAACGAAGCTGCCTATGAACATCCAATGAGTGCAGCTTGTATTCACCCTTATTTTGATATTTAAAGAAGAAAACCGGTAAATTTATGGATTGGTTTATGTTGGTTTCTGATGCTATCTTGGGAAGAAAGGAGGGATTGATCCTGAGGTACACTATCATGGTGAAAAATCAGGTATGGAGGCTTCACAGAAAGAGCCTGAAGTTCTGACACTCTTTTCGCTGAAGTAATGGCTACAAGGAATGCTGTTTTCCATGACAAGAATTTGAGATCCACTGAAGCAGCAGGTTCAAAGGGTGGAGCAGTCAAGGCTTGAAGAACTAAAGTAAGATCCCATGGGGGTACGGCTTCTTTTACAGGAGGTCTAAGTAAAAAGGTACCCTTGAGAAAGGTTTTACACAATTTGGCTGACATCAAGGGTCCTGTATCATGTCCCACATGATAATGAGAAATGGCTGCCAATTGCACTTTGACAGTTGAACAACTAGCGCCTTCTTGAAAGAGTTCAGTTAGGAAATCTAAAATGGATGGAAGAGGAGCCGTAAAGGGATCTAGATTGCGACGCTCCGTCCAGATGGAAAAACGTTTCCATTTGCTGTGATACACTTTCCTGGTGGAGGGCTTATGTGCTGCCACGAGGCTGGCTTTGACTGGTGAAGAGATACCGGGAGTCCTAACTAGGAGTGGAACTGGAGAAACCAAGCTGTCAGTTTCAGATTGTCCAGGTTTGGAGTTGGCAAGTCCAATGGATGGGAGATGAGATCCGGAATGGGATCTAGAATCCAAGGGTGATTCACAAGGTGAGACCACAGGTAAGGGAACCAAATTTGTCGAGGCCAGAATGGGGCAATGAGAATCATCTTGCTCCTCAACCACGAGGCTTTCTTTAAAAGTTGTATCATCATTGGAAGAGGAGGATAGGCATAGAGTAGACCGGGTAGCCAAATATGCACAGGAGCGTCTCTTGGAGATTCCCCTGGTGGGGGGATTAGAGTGAAGAAATTATTGCATTTGGCGTTTGAGGGAGATGCAAAAAGATCGCAGCAGGGTTGCCCCCATGTTGGGAATAACTGCTTCTCTACTAGAGGATTGAGAGACCACTAAGGGGTAAGAAGGGTGCGGCTGAGCTTGTCCGCTAGGATGCTGGTCCTCCCTGGAATGTGCGTTGCAATCAGAAAGCGGTTGGTGGAGATCGCCCATTCCCACACTCTCATGGCTTTACGGCAAAGAGGATAAGATCTGGTTCCCCCCTGTTTGTTGATATACCAGACCACTGACATGTTGTCCGAGTGAATTGCAATCGTTCCTGCGGGGAGGAAGCTCTGAAGTGCATGCAACGCCAACAGCACCGCTCTCATCTCCAGAACGTTGATATGCAGGGAGGTCTCTATCGTTCCACTTGCCTTGAACGGTCCTGCCTGAGTAATGCCCCCCCCCCACCAGAGGCAGGAAGCGTCCGTGGTCACAGTGGCAATAGGGGGAGAGGTACAGAAGGGACGGCCCGTATGGAAGTTCGATGCTTGGAGCCACCATAGTAGCGCCCTTCTGCAAGCCTTGCTGATAGCAATGGGATGGTGGAGAGGAAGGGATAGGAAGGACCATTGCACTAACAGAGTCCATTGCAGGACTCGCATGTTCAAACGGGAGCATGGAAGGAGTGTAATCGCTGCTGCCATGGAGCCTAGTGCCCTCAGGATCAATTCCACTGGTGAAGCCTCTGAATGAAGGATAGCCCGCACATGAAGTTGTATATTTCTGATTCTCTCGGCAGTTAGGAAGGCTCGCAAATCTCTGGTGTTTATTCTGGCACCTATGAATTCTATGATCTGTGTTGGCGCCAGTAGAGATTTGCCGACATTGATAGTAATGCCTAGTTGTGGGGCTAGATGGAGAAAGAAGTCTCTGGCCAAGCAAAGTAGATGCCTTGTTGGTGCGGTCAGGAGCCAGTCATCCAGGTACGGGAAGACCTGAACTCCCTGGAGTCTCAGGTGGGCCGCAATCACTGTTAACACTTTGGTGAACACCCTGGGGGCTGTGGTGAGGCCAAAGGGAAGGACCCTGAACTGGTAGTGACTGGCTCCCATCCGGAAGCGAAGGAACCTCCTGGATCGTTTGTCCATTAAGATGTGGTAATACACATCCTTGAGGTCTATAGAGCACATCCAATCGTTCTCCCTCAAAAGGGGGAGGATAGATTGAAGAGTGACCATTCGGAATTTTTCCTTGGTTACTGACAGGTTCAAGCGGGAAGGGTCTAGGATGGGTCTCAGGTCCCCAGTCTTTTTTGGCACCAAAAAGAACCTGGAGTAGAACCCTAATCCGAGCTGGTCTTGGGGGACGGGCTGGGTGGCTCTTTTTCTTAGTAGCTGCTGTATTTCTGCGGCTGCGGCCTCCCTGTGATCGGGTGGTACATCGGGGAGGTTCTTGGATTGGGGGACATGGAGAACTGGTATTTTGTACCCTCTGGATATGATGCGAAGCACCCAGCGGTCTGTTGTGATGAACTCCCATGCCGCTAGATGTTTCGGAAAACGCCCACCCGACTGCCTCCAGAGTGGAGCAGCCGGGCAACCCCTCAGGGCTGCTGCGCGGGCCGCTCAGAGAAAGGTTCTCTGGACCCGAAATTTCTCGGAGCCCCTCTGCCCCTGGGGCGACGTCCTCCCTGTCCACCTCTGCCACGGTAGGACTGGTTGTCCGGAGCTGGTTGGGAATGTTGTGATTTCCGGAACCACATCTTCTTCTGACCCTTTTGGTTCCTTGAAAAGGACCGCTGGGGAGCAGAGAAGCGGACTCTCAACGGCAGACGTCTTCCCGTCCTTTTCACTCTGGACAAGCGTCTCTCGAACTGTTTTGCCAAAAAGGGCAGAACCATCAAAGGGGTCGTTCGCGAAGGATGCTTTAAAGGGCTCCGTAAAGTCGCAATGACGGAGCCAGGCCTGACGTCTCATGACTAGGCCTGCTCCGCTGGCCCTAGCGGCTCCCTCTGTGGCGTGGGACAACAGCCGCATGAGGTGTTTGAAATAGATCTCAGAGTGGCCATTCGGGTGGAGTACAAATGTTTATCCTCCTCTGACATGGACTCAGGGGGGGATGCAGCGTATTCTTTGATAAGATCCCGCTGCATCCTGATGACATGTGCCATATAGTTCAGAGACCTTACTGAGAAGGTCGCTGACTCGCTTCCCTAAGCGATCCATCAAACGGGACTCTCTGCTCGGTGGATGGACTGAGGGACTCTCCTGAGCCAATTCCCTCTTTGTGGCTGCCGCCGTCAACATGGCATCTACAGGGGGGCCCTTACTCCAATGTGACCGGTCTGAGGGGGGGGCTAAGAATTCTATCCGGTCGCTTCAGTATTGGCTCCACGGTGTCAGAATCCTTCCATGCCCTGCTGGTAATAAGTTCCACCAGGGGATCGGCTGGAGGGGACACCCAGGAGGTAGACGGGCCTGCCTCGAATGCCTCCAGAAACACGGACTCGTCAGAGGAAGACTTGGGGACAGACCACCCACCTCCGATTCTCAGCATCTCCCAGATGTCTCCAAAGGAGACATCCTCAGGGGGTGATCTTGGGGAGCCTTCCCCTTCCTCCAAGTCTGTGTCCTCGGTTAAGGACTCAGGGGAGTCCACGTGCCTCCTTTTGCACTTATGCTTGCGGGGAGCTTCCTCGGGGGACTGTCCGAGGAGGCCTCGCCAGCAACATCTTGTTCCAATGGAACTGTCTGTGACATCGAAGCAGGCTGTCCCTTTCGCCGGGTGATGGAAGCCTGGCCCAGCAGAGAGGGAGTGCAGGGAGGAGTCGATGCAAGGACCGGGGGTCCAGATGCTCTCAACAGAGCCCTCTCCACAACATCGAATGCCAAGGGAGAGCCACTCTCCAATGGATCCGAAAGTCGGCTCCCACTCGGATCCGATGAAGGGATCAGAGCCGGTGCCAGGACCGCCTGATCCGAGGGACCAGTGTGCTCCGACCTGGACGGAGCCGAAGACACACTGAATCCCCCGGATCCGAAGCTCGGACCATGGCTCCGAGAGGTCGGATCCGACAGACTCGAGGGTAGGGTCGGATCTGAAGTACCAAGTACTGTCGGCGCCGACCCACCCCCGGCTCCAAGGCTGCTCGGGTCGGAGAAGGAGCAATTGGGTGGAAAAAAGGTGTCGAGCTCCCCCCCTGAGGGGGGAGAGGCAAGAGCACTCCCATCTCCAGCTGGGCCTGGATGAACCTTCGCATCATCCGGTCCAAGTCTGCATCTGATAAACGGAAAGTGGATCTCGAAGAGGCCACCTAGGCAGGCCTGGAGTGCCGCCTCGATGACCTCAACGGAGATCGGGTCTCCTCCTCCTCGGGCCCCGGGGAGAAAGAAGGGGATCGGAGCCGAGGAGGAGACCTAGAAGCAATGGAGGGAGAAGCCCGCTTAGCTGGCGGGGCCAAAACTGAGGTCTCGGCCCGCCGCTTGTGGTGCTTCTCCCTCCGTTTCTCCCTCCTGGCCTCCCTGTCCTCTGACACTTTAGCGGGAGTTTGAGTCCCAGTCGGAGGCAAGGGGGCAGGAGTGGCAACCACGACAGGCTGTGATGGAGCCACGGGAGTAGCAGAGGTAGCGGAGGCCGAAGCTGAATCCGGGGGGAGAAGGCCTGCCAGGACCAGCTTCGACCTCCGTTCTTTCAGTGCCCTGGGGTTGAACGCTGCACAGATAGTACAGCCAGAGGTGAGGTGTTCAACCCCAAGGCACCGAACGCACCGAGTGTGGCCATCAGCCGGGGAGAGCTTATGGCCACACTTGGTACATTTAGAAAATATGGCTTTTGGGGCCTCAGCCATTCCCTTTTTTTTTTTTTTTTTTTTAACTAAAAAGGAAAAGAAAAAAAAAACAACTACACACACACACAGGCCCCAAAAGACACTCAACAAACACTCGCACACTAGCGACCAGCGAAGGGAGGGTAATAATTAAACAAAAAATAGGGAACCTAACTCAGACACACTTTACAAATGTTTTTTTATCACTTATCTGCGGAGCTCAAGAAAAGGATCCAGCCATCACAAGAGCGGCAAACTAGATCTGAGGTCATGGAGGGTTAGCAGGGGATTATGGGTGAAGGGAGGAGCTAGGAGCTCGGATCCATTAGCTTGAAACAAGTTGCCGGCTCGGATCCAATATCGGATCCGTAACCCACAGGTTGCTGACAAATGAACAATCCTACTTCAGATCTTGTATTTAACCAGAATAGAATTTTATTACATGAGATAAGCACTTTCGCTATGTGTAGCTTCCTCACAACTCTTTACAATAAGACTAACTACAAAAATAGAATATATACATCTGTCAATTGAATAATCAGTTAATTGAACAAAGCAATTTAAAGGAGAAATGTCAAAAAACACACTTTACATAAGGCAAATAGCATAAAACCAAACATAAAAAATGATATATATCCAATCTAAACTATACACTCTAGTATATATGTATATTCATAAAAAAACAATACATGTATGTATATAACATCTGTTAAATGTGTATAAGAATGTATAAATATATATGAAATATGTATATATATATATATATATATATATATATATGTACATACATAATCATGTATGTGTTGAAGAAATGTGTACAAATATGCATACACACATATATAATATATATATAAAATATATAAAAAATGTATAAAAAATGTAAAAAATATGTGTAAAAGACACACTTGTATATATAAAGACATATGAGAAATATACAATTGTTTATCTAATGTTCCTGCGTCCCCTCAATCTGGGTTTTATTGAAGCTCTCTCATTGAGTCCTGACCCACTGTCAGCTCTAAGTAAAACAATCCAGTCACTCTCCTTACTTTCGGTATGTGTCCTAATGTCACCCCCTCTCTTAGTCGGAAATATGACCTCCAATACTCTAAATAAAAACTCGTGTGTGTTCCCAAAGAGGTTAACATGTTTCGCTAAAGCATTATGTAGTGAGCCTTTCTTAATATGATAAACATGCTCTCTCACTCTGTCCCTAAGGGGACGATTTGTTTTGCCGACATAAAAGCAAGAGCAGGATTGACAGACAGCTAAATATACCACATGGCAAGTCATGCAGTTAGCATTGACGTTAGTATTGAAAACTACCTGTAAATCTGGGTGCAAAAAATCAGTGCTTGTGTCCATAAATGAACAGAAGTTACAACGTCCACAAGGCTTCTTGTGGCCTGTTATCCTATCTTTCCTTCCATATTTCGGGTAGCACAGCATCCTTTTCATATTATTCTTATTCCTATACTGGAACCTAGGGACATCACCTACTATATTCTTCAAGTCATCATCTACCTGCAAGATGGACCAGTGTTTACTAATGATCTCTCTAGCTTCAAGATAATCAGATGAAAAAGTTGTTGAAAACCTAATGCCAGATTGAGCCCTATAACTACTTGTATTTTCAGAGTTAGAGGGTCCAAAATATGGTGTGGCTATTGTGGGTTGTAAATCATGAGTGTTCTCTAGAGAGCAACTAACCTCATTGGTATTATACCTTCCTTCTCTGCAATAACCTAACTCTTAAATCATCCAATTCTGCTAAAAACCCTCCTTCGGTAGGATTTAGCCTAGAGGCTCTGATTGCCTGGCCCTTCATAATATTTTTAAAAAAAGGGTGGATGCATGCTGGATCTCATAAGTAACGAATTACAGTAGCACACTTTCCTGAAAACTCCTGTGTTTATGAGGCCATTGGGCAGTTTCTCAATATATAGGTCTAAAAACTCTATCCTATGCGTTGAATGATGCATGGTGAATTTAAGACAACTAGTCAAATTGTTCATAATGTCAAACATTGATACAAGCTGCTCCACCGTCCCTTTCCAAAGAACAAACACATCATCCTCGAAACGTCGATAAAAAGCAACATGCTCCTTGAACAGAGCCTCACAAAATAAAATATGCTCCTCCCAATGAGCTAAAAACATGTTGGCGTAGCTGTTGGCACAAGGTGTGCCCATTGCTACGCCATCTAATTGTTTGTAAATAGTGTCATTAAACATAAACAAGTTTTCTAAAACCAACTCCAGAAAATGCACCAACAGATCAATCTTAACAATAGTGTAGCCACTATGTTCCTTTAGATATTCAGATATATATATATAAGCCCCAATGCATTAGGGATGACTGTAAACAATGACTAAATATCAAAGGTGGCAAAAAGATAGTCATCCGAGATATTATAATGCTTAACACATTCATATAGTTCCATCAGGAACTGCTTAGAGTCCCTTAACACAAATTTGTTGCTGTTTAAGACCTGTCTTAGATGCTCAGTGACCCACCCTCAACCAGAGACTATCGGTCTCATGGGTGGGTCATGAGCATCTTTATGTATTTTCGGTAAACCATGTATGATGGGAGTAACAGGTGTTTTAACAATAAGGTATTCATAAAGATCTTTATCTATCAGCTGGACCCTCTGACACTGTTGAAAATACAAGTAGTTATAGGGCTCAATCTGGCATTAGGTTTTCAACAACTTTTTCATCTGATTATCTTGAAGTTAGAGAGATCATAAGTAAATACTGGTCCATCTTGCAGGTAGATGATGACTTTAAGAATATAGTAGGTGGTGATGTCCCTAGGTTCCAGTATAGGAATAAGAATAATTTGAAAAGGATGCTGTGCTACCCAAAATATGGAAGGAAAGATAGGATAACAGGCCACATGAAGCCTTGTGGACGTTGTAACTTCTGTTCATTTATGGACACAAGCACTGATTTTTTGCACCCAGATTTACAGGTAGTTTTCAATACTAACGTCAATGCTAACTGCATGACTTGCCATGTGGTATATTTAGCTGTCTGTCAATCCTGCTCTTGCTTTTATGTAGGCAAAACAAATCGTCCTCTTAGGGACAGAGCGAGAGAGCATGTTTATCATATTAAGAAAGGCTCACTACATAATGCTTTAGCGAAACATGTTAACCTCTTTGGGAACACACATGAGTTTTTATTTAGAGTATTAGAGGTCATAGTTCCGAGTAAGAGAGGGGGTGACATTAGGACACATACCAAAAGTAAGGAGAGTGACTGGATTGTTTTACTTAGAGCTGACAGTGGGTCAGGACTCAATGAGAGAGCTTCAATAAAACCCAGATTGAGAGGATGCAGGAACATTAGATAAACAATTGTATATTTCTCATATGTCTTTATATATACAAGTGTGTCTTTTATACATATTTTTTACATTTTTTATACATTTTTATATACATTTTATATATACATATATTTATTACATATGTGCGTATGCATATTTGCACATATTTCTTCAACACATGTATGTGTATGTACACATATATATATATATATATATATATATATATATATATATATATATATATATATATATATATACACACACACACACACACACACACACACACACACACACACACACACACACACAAACATTCTTATACACATTTAACAGATGTTATATACATACATGTATTGTTTTTTTATGAATATACATGCATATTAGAGAGTGTATAGTTTAGATCGGGTATATATCATTTTTTATGTTTGGTTTTATGCTATTTGCCTTAGGTAAAGTGTGTTTTTTGACATTTCTCCTTTAAATTTCTTTGTTCAATTAATTGATTATTCAATTGACAGATGTATATATTCTATTTTTGTAGTTAGTCTTATTGTAAAGAGATCTGAGGAAGCTACACATAGCGAAAGCGCTTATCTCATGTAATAAAGTTCTATTCTGGTTAAATATAAGTTTTGTGACTTTTGGATTAATACTTGAAGAGATCTTTGGATTATTCCATGACGTTTGGATTCTCTAAATCTTAGATTTGCTTCGCTCCTATCCCTTCATCTCTGCTGGTTAATTAAATCTTCAGCCATTTTGATCATTTGTTTTTTAGGCATAGGGGCCTGAACATGTGGCCTGGTCATCGGTTTTTTAGACATCGAGATTTAGGCCTTAGTATTGAAGGTGGAGTCCGTTTAATATGCAAGTCTGTAGGCCTGAATACACCCTCAGAAGACTGTGCCTACACAGCGGCTCCGGACCCATCCAAAGTAGAGAAATCCGCAGGTTCCATAGGTGAAGCATCTTGCGGCATATCGGACTCCAAATGGGTCTCAGTAGAGGCCTGCGAATCAGAAGTAGCGGGTATCAGGGGCTGTGAAAGTGCCTCACTGAGTACCGGCGAACTGGCGACACCGAAATATTTATTTAGAGGCAAAAATGTACCGACTGATAGTGCGTTGATTAAATAAAGCACAAAACTGAAAGCAAGGTACGTTGTGGTCAGGGCTTAGGCAAGGAATACAGTACAAATGAAAATCTTTATGAGGTATTTGAAAATCTTTATGAGGTATTTGCTTCCCACAAGTAATGCAATTATTAACTTTTACTGACATCGGTAAGGAGCAAGAAAAGTTTCCCCAATGGGGTACTTGGCTTTAAGTTGAAGACTTCGGTTCTGAAACTCAAAAATGAAAATTTCAGGAGTTGGCCAACCGGCACTTGCGAACTGCTTCTGCTTCGACTGCATGGCAAAAAAGACTGATGCACTGGCGTCAGCTGCATGTTTGAAACAAAAATGTTTCAAATCCTGCAAGGCTCTGCCCTTATCATGGATGGATTTAAAAAGTTCAGCAGCAGTAGAGCCAAAAAGATATTTATCTTCCAGAGGAGCATCCAAAAATTTGGCCTTGATGTCATCAGGAAAAGCCTAAAGATGAAGCCGATAATAATGTTTAAACCAAATGCACCAGTCCTGAAAGAAGCACAACCTGCATCATAACTGCACTTAATGGAGTGGTGAGGCACTTGAGAGTTAGAACCCAACAAGAAAAGGGACAAAACCTTCCCTTCGAGTAAGAAAGGTCAGAAACCACTTGAGAAACCTGAAAAAGAAAGGGTAAAATATAAAAGTCACTTGGGTCTGATAATTAATAGCCTGAAAAGCCAGGGAGGCAGCAGTATGAATCATTTTGTCCAGTCATTTCAAGGTCCTACTATCCTTATCTGAAGGAGGCAACTTTATGGAGGGCAACATCTTGGAAGGTTTGTCAGAGGAGACAGACACCACAGAAGGATCAGCAGGATGACAACTGTACAGACATTGGTAATCAGACACCTTTCAAAATTTGGTAGGTTTCTTGGTAGCTGGGGGCTACAGAAGCTGCTGAAAAAGGTATCTAGGAGAGTAGCCAGAACTGCAGGAACAGCAGAAGGTTTGGGAGACTCAATCTGGAGGAGTTCATAATACCTCTTCTGGATATCAGAAACCTGAGAACAATTCCACTAAAGAATTCCATCACACATGAAATAGTGTACTAAAGGAAAGTTCTTCTAAAAGACAATATGGACTGATAGCATACTGTTCTTGGATCCCTTCCCCTTTAGAATTCTGTTCTTCAAACCCATAGTCTAAAAAACTCTTCCTCAGAACCCTGATCCTCATCAGAAGAATCCTGCTCCCAAAGTCTCTCAGGATGAGAAGACGACCAGGGACAGTCAGGCACAGAAACCTCTTGAGGAGGTTTTAAAGCCATTAAAGAGTTAAAAATAAACCACGAGTACAATCCACCCATTCACGTTGGGGATCTCTAACTGCAAGGGAAATATGCTTGGTTTTCCATTTCTTTTTCTATAGAATGTCCACACGTAAATCCCTAGGCAGGTCGTATGCTTGCTGACAGTGTGCTAGGTATCTCCTCACGTACTAAAATAAGATATAAATCAGAGGAGGTTCCCCCCTCAATGTCTGCAACAAATGTTTTAAAAGCCTCTGACATGCAAGAAGCCGGATACATGCTGGCCTCCAACAGGACTGTGGCATAGGAATCTCAGGCAACAACCAGATAATCCTCCAGGTTTCACCAGCCTCAAGAGTGATGCCCAGGAGAAGTCTGGACAGCAGCTGTATCAGATCTGAGTTTTTTGGCCTTTTTCTTTGCTGGCTGATGACTATCAGGATGGGAAGACACCACCATAGCACCTTGTGCCAACAAGTTTAGATGTGGTTTTCCAGGTAACTAGATGAGGAGGAGAGGTGACTACACAGGATCATGGGGACAAAACACTTGGCAGATAGAACAATATATATGGTTGTGAGAAACACCCACAAATAAGAGACACTTTTCATGATGATCTTTATAGGGAATCTGCCTCACACTGATTTTTCCTTTTTGGATGACATGTAAACAAACACTAAAATAAAAGAGAAAATAAGATAGAACCCCAAAACCACACTTACCTGAAACCTGCTTGGTAACCAGCACAGAAGAAAGGTGTTCAGACTGATGGCAAAGAAGTTTAGAAGTATGTGCGTCTATACATCACCTTTATGCCCTATGCCTTGCATGGGGAGTATACATGAGACATAACATGCCTGTAAACACTAAAGGCTTTGGTATACTGGCCAGATGATGGGCTATCCTTGGCAGGTGATCCCTTGCATAAGAAATACTGTAACAGTGATATGGAAGGACATCCAAATATACACAAAACACCAAGGTTTTGTAAAAAACACACACACAAGTATTACCATCTAGTAACTTATTTGTTTTGTGAAAAAATGAAAGGTAATTTTTAAATGGTCACTTTTATAACGCTTAAAAATACAGAATCTATCACATTTATAATGTTTTGGTTCAGATGCCCTAAAATTACACAGCTATGCCTTTTATAGTTTTAGATTGTTACCTCTGACCACGACTGTAAGGTAAACTTTTGTTTTCAACAGAATACTTTGGAAAACCTACTGTCAACATCTAAAAGGTCAGATCAAACATGTTCTATTGTAAAACAGACACCTCTCTGTAATACTTGGAAAAACCTTTACTATGCACCTTCACAATGCACCGTCAGTGTAAACAGTAAGAAAATATATATTAAATACATAAGATGTTACAGATGTCAGGCTACATTCAAGGAAGAGACGTGCACACCATAATGCAAGATCCTGTTTTGAAAACAGAAACGAACCATCTTACTTCTTTAGGCATTCCCCAAGCGCTGAATTTTGAGGTAAAATTAAAAATAAAAAAACAAAACTCTGAAATTCAGCACTGCTGCAATGCATGCTTATAACCTCCCTGACTCTAGCCATAATAATGGCATGGTCAAAGTGCACCAAAAGCTATTACACAAGGTGATTTTTGAATACAAGCCAACTCGAAAGGAAAGCAGAAAGTCATGTAGTACATGGGACATTATGAAAATGATCAAATTACATCCTTGTTCAGTGCTGCTATAGCATGAGACCGGACCTTAAAAATGCTTCGAGATGTGCTTAACATTTGTTAAACACCCTCTGTGCATTAAGATCAGGTCTGCACTAAAAGCAGACAGCACCGACCACTAAATACCAACAGTAGGGCATGAAATTGCTTCGGTTCAACATATATTTCTGCCTATCATCTGCTAAAATACACACAGTACTTTGGTTACAATTGTTTCCCTTAGACATACAAGACAATAAGGGTACTAGCTGCTAGCACAAGGGTCTAGGGAACTACTAAAGGGGCGGTGAATACTGCACAATGTGGCTGGGCTAATATATGCCTTCGGGCAGATAGCCCAGTACCAACCTATGAACCTATAAAGATGTCAACTTCCCTACTGCTTTACCAGCTTTCAAAGCCAACACAACAAATAGCAGTTTTTTTTAAACCTTACTTTTGACTAATCTGCAGTGTCTGGAGAAGATAAATCTCCATTCACTAAAAAGAGTTAGAATTGGATCGCCGATCATAACTACATATTAGGAGTTATGGACATGGATGACAAGATTCACTCCAGCCTCTCTCTCTCTCTCTCGAGGTGAATTTCTTGGCATCTATATCTTGACCACATAAGGGAGATAGGTGACCCTATCATAATCCTCTATATCATCCCAAAACACACACTGACAATGCAATGTACCGTACTTCAGGTCAGAGAGCTCTAGGTGACATAAAAAGTTTTTCAGCAAGTTGTACAATGTATATGTTCTTTTTAAATTAAATACAATCTTATGTTAAAGAAGGCACAGCACTCTTTTTAGATACATTTTTGATGCAACATTTAAAACATCACCACTTTTTGAAAAATAAACTCCTGTTTCTGATATAAAGAAGAAACAGTTCTGACATTTAACAAATTTGCTGTCAAGAACTCAATTATGTATGTCTTTGCTATGAATCAAAAGGCACACAACAGGAGCGGTCTAATAGCCATGTAGGCTTATTAGGAGCCCTTATCAACACAATTTTAGGTATACAAATGAATACACATCCAGTTACATATTATATGCAACACAAATTATATGTATATATTTAATGGGATGCCAGAACATTTCCAGAGAGAGTAAATGGCATTTTTTTTATTTGGATTCGAGGCCATCTTAATTCAGATAACTTCTGGATATATACTGCATTCCTCACCCTAAAAAGGAAAACACACTACCATTCCTTACACAAATTACTATAAATGAAAAATGTGCAGAATATTGCACAAACTCTTGTACAATCCTACATTAGGTTCCTTCATATGACAGGTAATTTTCTAAAATGAGATGTTATTCCTTGAAATTAAGTACTATCCAGACATTTCAAATGTTGGCTAATCTAGGAATATAGTGAACATATGCATTCCCATCCTGAATTCTGTACATAAACCAAATATAATGAAACTTTGAAGACAGTAACACTAAAATGCTTCTGAAAGCCTATATTTTTCTTTCGTATGCAAGGCAAAATCTCAACTACTGTAGTTTCTAAGTAATGGTATAAAATTTACTAAGGCATTCAGATATAGTTCACCCTTAATTTTATTATTACATGCTCAACACAAACTGACAGGGTCATTTTGCCCTTTAAATGAAAGGGAATTTTTTTTTTTTTTTTTTTTTAAGAAGTGACCCATTTGCAGCTAAATAAAGCAAACATATGTACATTTTCTGATGTAATGTCAAGGCAATATAGTAGATTTTGGGCATAAAATAAGCTCTGTAACAAGGTGGCAGATCATCCACATTTTCACTACTATAAATAACAGATTTGCATTGTTTATGTTATACATCAAAGAAGAATCTTGTGCTTGAAAGGTCTGCCTCGTTAATTTGTGCCTGCTGATTTTATTAAACTTTTGGACATTGGACTTCTGGTTTTTAATTTTTACTTGGATCATATGCATTTTCTGAGCAAGTGCTGTATTCCTTACCCTGAAATGACATTAAATATTCCTTATCCTGAAATGAAGTTGTATTCTCCTCCCTAATACAAAAACATCAGGCTCCCCACCCATGTGAAGCAGAGTTCCTTCCTAATCCAATTCCAGTGCAACTTGGACAATTGGATGAGAAACCGGAAATTCATCCCTGGTTTGGTACCCATGTCTCTGAATCGAACCGGTAACCTGTAAATGGTTCATCTTCCAGGCCCATGCTTACACTTTCAAGGATATCAGAACTTGCCAGATATTTGGGATGTATGGATAGGCTTAAAAAGGCCCTTGGGGTCATTAGTTTATTTTTGATAACCATGAAGCTAACTTTCTAAACTGCTAAAAGTTAAGAAGGCAAAACGGCTGTTGGTGGAGGCTTCAGAAGTGGCCAAGGAAAGGAGGGAAGAAAATGCCAATTGGGACATGAAAAACATGTCAAACTGAATGCACAATTTTAGAGAAAGCAATGAAAGATAATGAGGTATATTTAAAATCACCAGTGACAAGACCTACAGAAAGACAATAAAAAAGCATTTCTTCAGGAAGACTGGAGACATTAAGGAAAGCTTCTGGGTAACAATAAACATGATACAAAATAAAGATGGGAGGGAACTAGTAGAAGCAAAGGACATTCAAAATAGGGGATAGGAGTATACAGATGAGCTGTACAATAAAGACACCAACATCACTGCTACACAGAGTGGTATGTCTCTGGCCAGAGCCAGCCATCCCAAGAGGGAAGATAAATGGGCCCTAGGGAGTCTTGCTAACGCCAAGGCTGCAGAAAATGACAGAATTCCAGCTGATCTGCTTAAACCCTGCAAAATTATGCTGTTATGGTGCTGCCTAGGATCTGGCAGCAAAATTTACAAAGTGTGACAGTGGCCAAATAATTGAAATATAAACTGACCTTTTACAATCTCCAAAATGGGCAATGCTAAACAGTGTTCAAATTATTGAACAACTACACTTGTTTCACTTGCCAGCAAGTTTATATTCAAGGTCCTGAATTTACACTAACAGCATATGCGCAGAGAACCGTCAGATGTACAAGTTGGCTTTAGGCACTAAAGACCAAACTACCAACAACTGCTGGTAATGCAGAAAGCAAGGGAGTTCCAGAAAAAATATTTACTTCTGCTTTAATGACTACTTAAATGTCTAACTGTGGATCATAAACTTTGGAAAGCACTGAGAGAAATGGAGTACGTGGTCACTTCATATGCCATCTGAGGCAGAACAAGAAACAATATGTAGAAATTAATACGGAATAACTCACTTAGGATTAAGATAAGGCTGTATTTAGTCACCCTACTTGTTCAAGTTATATGCAGAATGTATCATGATCATGAAAAATGCTGTGGGAGCATAAAGATGCCGGAATCAAAACTGCTGGGAGAAATATGAACAACCTCAGACATTTTTTTTTTAAAGGTCCCAAGTACTGGAAATTGCCTTGTCCAGGAAGTTTAAGTTGTTTTGTTGTAGCATTACCCTGTAAAGCAATCTTTCTGGTGTTTTTACATTAGACATGTGTTTGTACATGGCACTGCTAAATCTCTTAGATAGCAATTTTTCTCTATAAAACTACCCTTAGAACTGAAACCTGCAACTTAGTGTGATTAAAAACATTGCCATTACAGAGGCAAGTTAGTTTGTGCATTGAAACACTAATATCAAATCTTAGCACAATCTAGTCTAGTACCAAACCCCTGAGACTACCCAAGGACAACTCTGTATAACCCGGTCCATAACTAGAGCAGCCCACCCAAATAAAGGTCCAGACAACATGGATATGCAATTTCCAAATGTCCCTGTAGCCAGTTTGGTAGGTACTGGCATCCCGAATCAATGTAGCAATTGTCTTAAGTTCACAAACAACCACTTAATCCTTAGAGAAGCAACACAGTATGCAAGAGATGCGCAATTTCACTGGAGGAAAAAAATCTGGCATACAAACAAGGTTAACAACACACACACTACATCCACCACACACAAAGACCAACTTATGCTGAGGCAATAAAAAGAAAACTTCCCAAAACTCAAAGATCTTATAAGCCTATAAACAGTAACACCTAGCCTCAGCAATCTCTAAAGCACTCGCCAAAAGCATACGCCACACACACACTCCTACCCAACAGAGCCCCAACAGCATAGCATGTATGGGAAACAAACACATTACCCAGGACTAATGTCATATGGAACTCCACTGTGCAGCACACAGATGCCCCACTCACTAGACTGAGCAAGGAGAAGATTATTGTTATTTGCTTATCAGAGCCAGGATCTGCTAAATATTGCACACACTCAAGTCATTATCATACTGAGGGAGTGCATTAAATGACCCGAAACATACCTCCCTGGACTATATGGGAAAGTTTTTCTCTCTGAGTGTCTCTCAGGCAGGCATGTGCCTTATAATGAGCAGCATGCTACCCTCAAAAATGCCGTCACAGTACAATCAAAAATGTCGTCACAGTACAAACAAAAAATGATTGACTTCAATAATTGGTTTGGTTTCTAGTATCTTTCCAGGGGGATTCAATATCTGTCAGCATAGTAGGACATGGTTAAACTACGTTGCTTTGCAAAGGATGGTCTACATCTGCCCCTGATAGGCTTCCGAATATTGGATAAAACTTTATTCACCCTCTGTAGCATTTTTAGGCAATGTCAAATTGACAAACCTAACAACATAGCAAATAAAACCCCCCAAAAAACTAAAGGTGCTACTGCTCAATGATATGAGCCTAAACAAGAAACTCTGCACCCTACAAACTCTCCTCACCCTGGAGAATTCATGCATCTGTGCCATTACAGTGACAGCTTAAATTCACAAAATATTCCAGCAGAGCAAGGCTTCAGTACTTTCCACAAATTTAGGTCATTAGCTGCACAGAGATGGACAAAGGGCGGAGCGGTCTCAATCTACATTAGCGGCAAGTATACCTCAAAGTTGGTTAAACAGGACAATGCCCTGGAGCTTGTTTATGGTGATCTGCATGTGAATAAAGCCAATACCATATTGTTGCAAACTATAGGTCACTCTAAATCCTAAGAATCCTACAGCTTGCACCTAGACATACAAGAGACACTCACCATTAAACTGAATACCCTATTCATAGGAGACCAACTACCCCACTATAGACTGGGAAACATACAATGCCTCAAAACTCAGGCAAAGTGATTCTGGTCAAGGGTGTTTCTGTTAAAGTCCAGGATAGTGTGCACACCCACCAGAGGTTCAAATATACTGGACCTGGTACTCTTCAATAAGGGAGAGAGCTGCATACCCCCCTCCCCAGTGTCATGTTTTCACTGATGTGATCGGACCACAAAGTGGTCTCCCTCAAAATAAAAATCAACTTGGTAACAGCAGCAAACCCTGTAACAGTTAGGAACTATTCCAAAGCAAATTAAATCTTATTAAGTGATATTTTGTCAAAATCTAATGCTCCTCCTAGCCCCGAGTTCACAACAACCTATAGGGAATTGTTTAGAGACCCTGTACAACAATGTAATCGGCTGTATGGAGGCTGTTGTACGTACCAGAGGTAAGCCCAAAACAAAGCATACAAGTGGAATCCTTACCTTAATAGGGTATATAACAAAAGGAAAAAAAATCATGGCTAAAAATCAGCAAGATCAACTCCCATAACAACAACTCTTTGCACTAAACAGGAACCAAAGAGAACTAATCAAGTCCAACAAGGCCAATTAAGAGATCAAGACAGCCTTACAGGTCAAGGACTACCACATAGCCTTCTATAGCTATGTCAGAAACAGCAAAGGCAATGCACAGCAGTGTGCTGAACTGGTGGTCATTACTGCCACCTTCACTGAGCAAAGCAGCATAGCAAATCTGCTGGCTGGCAAATTCAGCTCAAACGTCTCACACACACACACACACACACACACACACACACACACACACACACACACACACACACACACACACACACACACACACACACACATTCCTCCCCCACCTCCCCCCATGAAAATGCGTACTAGCATACCCCCCCCCCCCCACATTACAACCAGGATGCAGTTCCTGGCAGCACTAGCTAAAGCCAAAAATACAGACTCAGTGGGAACCGACAACATCCCAGGATGCCTCCCAAATAGACAAACATGACCTATCAGGACAACTTGAGCCACTTTTTAACTGTTGCCTTGAAACAGGTTTTGTGCCAAGAGAATGGAGGACTGAAATAGTTATCCCACTTCACAAAGGTTGACCATCAATTGACCCCAGAAACTACAGACCCATCAGTCCGACTAGACTAATAATGCAGAGCCATGGAACAAATCGTGGGCCATGGAACAAATCGTGGAAATGATCAAAGACCCAGGCAACCTTAAGACACTGGACCCAATAAAGTCTGGCTTTTTCAAGTGAAGGTCACATCTAATAAGCCTGGTGGACTTCTTTTTGGGAAGGTCACCCTCAAGTTATAGTTGACAAACTCACTGAACTGGGCATAAACCCCTACGTAACTCGCTGAATTACCAGACATTTCACAGACAGGACCCAGGAAGTCAGGATTGATTAGACCACCTACACCACTAAGAGGCCAGTAACCAGCAGAGTACCTCAGGGTTTCATGCTGGGACCACTCCTATTTGGCATCTTGTTCTCAGAGGTAAAAGGATAATGTCAAGGGCCTTTGGCAGACCAAGTTTACTGATGACTGCAAACTGTAATAGCTATAACTGATTCCTCCCACGACACACACACATTACAAGAGGATCTGCCAAAGTAATGGGACTAAAACTCAATGCCAAGAAATGCATTATACTGCCTTTTGGGAAAATCAGCCACCCAGGCTAATTGCTCCATCAATAACACACCCCTAAGAGTTGACCCAGTAGTCGGGGATCTGGGAATACATGTAGAAATTAATCTGGCCTTTGACCAACACGCAGCTATAGTAAAATCATTCTATGTCCAACTTATAAGGGCATTGTTATCCAGGTTCATAGTCATGGTGCCACTTTATTCAGCCCTTATTTGACTCATTGAGTATAATGTCCTCCTTAGGCATGTACCGGACCAGTCATAAGTAACACCTGGAACACCGACAAAGGCTCCTTACAAAGGGAATCCAGGGTATAAACACACCGTTCTACAGGGATTGCCTTAAAACCCTTTCTCTTTACTCTGTCTCCTGCAAGTTACAGACAAGTGATTTACACCTGACATACAAGTCATCGCTGAATCCAGCTCTGATCATACAACTTATAAGGGCATCGTATCCAGGGCATGTTTTTCTTTTAATCACTGGTTGACCATGTAGCCCACTAAATGTAAGTGTGCCCTGGATTTAGGAAGTAGGTCATTAACAGTTAATTTTACTTTTCTAGTCTTACAGATACTAAAGTAAAAGAAGTTTTCTTGTTTTTTTTCTGGAGGGAAAGCTATGGCAAATCTGGATTAAAATTTTAAGCAGGAAATATGTTTCATCGTCAAAGTTCCATATCGTCAAAGCAATTTTTTCCCCAGTAGTAACACATGGCTGTGAAAGTTGGACTACAAGTAATGCTATGCACTCTAAAACTGAAGCTTATGAACTCCAATGTTGAAGATTACTTTTGAAGATTCTATGGACTGCAACAAATCTGAACCAGTCAATCCTAAGAAAATAAATCCAGACTGCTCACTAGAAGGCCTGATAATAAAATAAAAACTCAGAATATTTCAGCCACATTAATGCAAAGATAGAATTCAACAGTAAAGATACAGATGCTGGAAAAGACTAAATGTAAAAGAAGAAGGGGTGGTAAAGGCAAAGACGGATGGACAATATTACGGAAGTAATGAATATGAATTTGCAATAATTTGAAGAAGCAATTTTTGGCAGACAGGCCTACAGCTTTAAATCCTTTGGGTCACAGAGAGTCAGGTTTGAATGAACAGCCAAATACCAAAAGCAGTAGTAACAACCTGCTATAGCTATTTAACACTAAACTTGCTAGATATTCACAAAACAGAAATAACTCTGGAACCAACGGATATGTTATAACTACTACAATGGAAAATATTTTAAAAGTTATATACTTACCATGACAATAGATTTGTATGGTTGCAGTTCATTCTCCTCATCTGCATGGAGTGAAGCACCAGTTCTCAGTCACCTTTAACACCAATAACATTTTTCAAGTTTTAGCTCTGCTCTTTCATCCATAATTCAGTGTGTTCCACCATCCCACTCCAAAAGTAGGCACTCAGAAACACACCATTTATTGTCAAGAAAAGTGTCAGTAATACTGCCTACTGCCAGACCAGGGGAGGAGACACGGAGTTGTAGAGGAGGTTGAACAATAACCATGGAATCCGTTGGGAGTACACAACTTTTGAATCTAACATGGTCTAGTTCATTCGCCTCTACTGCGAGGCTCGAGTCCCCATAAAACCTTCTTGGACTGTCCAGAAAAGAATACCTACGACAATGCTGGTGCCAAATCACAAATGAGACCAAAAGATTATGACCAGCTTGTAATACTTTCTGAAGTTGCACAGTGAAGTCCCAGGTTTAACTTCTGTACATCTACTGTCTATAGAAGAATTTCAGAGACAGCTGGATGGGTAGCTACTGCTGGGTCTACTTTAATTAACCGAAAGCGGATTCCAGCAAATGCATAAACACATATACATCGAACTGCGAAATAAGCGAACTCACAAAACCGCAAAACTCAAAAATACCCATTTGTCATACTCTGCCAACCCCACCGCCCGAAACACACTACCCACCCAAACAAAATAAATAAACCACAAACTTACACCAACCAAAACCCTACTTCTAACCCTACACTAAACCCCACATACACCACTATCTATGCACTCTCCTTAACCCCTCCCTAACCCTAAGGTCCGGAACTACCACACACACCCTACGGAGCAATACCCAAACAAAATAAATAAACCACACACATACACTAACCAAACCCCTACCTCAAACCCTACAATAAACATTAAATACATTACATTACCTATCTATGCACTTACCTTAACCCGCACCCTAATCCTAATGTCAGTAACTATCTCACACTTACTTTACGGATCTGTAGCTCAGACGGGCCAACCAAAACACTTCCACATTTCGAATTTCGCGGTAATTTTGCGGTTTTGTGAGTTCGATTATTTTGCGGTTTGATGTATATGTGTCGATGGATTTGCATTCGCTGGAATCAGCTTTCGGTTAATTAAAGTAGACCCGCTACTGCTCTAGCACAATGTAATCTTAGGTTGACTACACAAAGACTTGCCATATTTCTTGTATATAAACCAGGTGCACTTAAGTCACCTAAACAGTTTGATCTTTATCACTTTACTGCCTGGTCTGTATGTAGCAAAGATGATAAATTAACTGTAAATCACTCCTGAAGTCTTTGGTAAGGTCTAGGCAATAACTCAAATGTCTACGCATGTCCAGGCAATGTAATAAGTACTCTACTTTACTAGCATGACTGATTAAAAATTTGAGTTTGCTCAATATTACACTGTGAAGGCACCTTTGACACGAGGGAGAGGTAGGAATATAAAATCATTCCATCAACAAGATAAGACATGGATGTCTAAGACCTCCAGTGCAGAAATTAATCTCTAAAAGCTGACCCTCACCAGAAATCTAGTCTTTCCAACGGAATGCAAATCTGCCCTGGTTACTGACTCAAGGGAGGCTGTGCAAGCTTCTCCTAAAAAGTAAAACTAACACAGTGGAATGCTTTCCATCAGCAGGAATCCAAATAAAGAATTCTGACTGCCTGCACAGAAACTAGATACAGCAGCCACATGGACTTAAAGGACAAGCTCAGATAAAATTTGAAAATATGAATAAAAGTAATCATGGAATGCAGGAACTGAGCCAGAGAGAGTCCAATCTCTTCTTCAAAGCTCAGTGAAACATGCCCATTTGACTTTGTGCACTTTCCTGGGCAGAGTCCAATCTCTTCTTCAAAGCTCAGTGAAACATGCCCATTTGACTTTGTGCACTTTCCTGGGCAGAGACAAAGATTAAGATCACCCAGTCAGGGCCCTTGGCCATCACAGGAATTATAGCTACCAAGCAATTAACCTGAAGGCATAATGCTCAGATGTGAAACTTGCTGTATGGATAAGAAATAAGGGTGCTGCAGATCCTAGATGTGAGGGGCTTTCCAGGAGATGAAAACATAGAAGGGGAGACTATACTTGTTTAAGAAAACAACCTTGGCTTTGCTTGCATTTTGCAGACATCGGGAAGTTGGAAAAATTGGGAGCGGGGGATGGGAAAGCCCAAAGGCCACTCCTGGACTAGATGTCCCTGAGCTGCAGACTCAGTGGGGGGTTGCTGTACCTGGCATTAATCAGAATATAGTCCTCACCACTGATCAACTGAGGGACCAGACATGTAGCATGAGCTAACACCTGCTGAGCAGGCCCACTAGGGAAAAGACTTTAAACCAGAAAGCAGTTCAAAGGCATTACCTACTGCCACAGCCTCAAGGCTTCTTAGAAAAGGGGACAGGAACAGATTCCTCTGTATTTATTGAAGTACTACACTATAGCCATGCTGTTGCAGTGTGTGGCAAACACACCTTGAGGAAGGGAATACTGGAATGTCTACAAAATGAGAAGGACTGGCTGGAAGTCTGGAATACTTGCATTCAGGTGGGTCTGTGACCAGATACTGTGGATTTCCGACCCTTGACAATACTTCTTTCAACGCATGGTGCCTGTGGTGACTGCTTCCAAGGATTTGAGTAGAAGGAAGGAAGAGGCTGCCAAGGAAGAGATTGCTGTTAATGAGCCACCATCCTAGATGGCTAATACTTGCACTCTTCAGAAATTGACAGATATTAATATCCGATTCAAATATTAGTACCACCAAGTCCCTGCATGCGATACCTCTCATCTAGAGGAATGCAAATTGTGGCTGCAATGAACCCCAGGGCCCCCGAGACACACTGCTGCTGTTACAGAGGAATATCAAGGGATCCTTGACACAGCTTAGACAGGAGAAATCTTTCTACTTGAGACACCCGTGCATGTGCATAGATCCACCAAGCACCCTATGAACTTTAGGCACGGAGCCAGCTACAGCTGGCATTTAATGAAGCTTACTGTGGACCTCCAAAAACTGAAAAAGATAAAGGAGAGCATCCCAGGCCATAACCAGCAGCTCTACAGTTAGTGCAAGCCAGTCATCTTGGTAAGGGTAGATCTTCAACCCTTGTACTCTCTGGTAAGCTATATATGCAGCCATGCAATTTGTGAGTACACAGGGGGCTTGGGAGACTCTAAAAGGCAGAGTCCAAATGTGATAATGCCTGGTTCCTGTTCAAATTCTCAGGAACCTCCATGACTCTTGAGTAACTCAGATGTGCAGGTACGTATCCTGGAGGGCTGAAGAGAACATCTTGTCTTCTTTTGCATATACAATGATGAAATGACCTCATAAGGAGCACCTGGAACACTCCCTTTGGGACATACTGGCTTAGACCTCTTAAGTCCAGTAATGTCCTGAGGTCTTTGGTCTTTCAACAAAAAGAACCTGAAGTCAAGTCAAGTCAAGACCCTCTTTGGTGTGGTGGGGCCTCTTGGATGGCTCTTTTCTAAATGAGGTTCACAGCATCTAGAGATTTTTCCCCTCTTCTTGCAGGAGGGGTGTCTGGAAGAAAGAAGTGCAAGTGGCCAAGGAGTAGTATGAAAGGTAACTACAAAGTCTCTAGATAGTATGCCCAGGATCCACTTGTCACATGCAGTAAAAATCCATATTAAGAGGTGGAAGGACAGGCAGACATATTACCACCAATGTGCAGCAGTTGACCAAGGTCTCAGAAAAGTTCCTGCTAAACCAATAAGCTGGGGGCCACAAGCCACTTGATTATTCCTCCAATTCCTGCCACTGAGCTGGCATTTACCTTAGAAGCTGTTAACTGGCCGGGTTGTTTCCTCCTGGGCTGCTAATGCTGACACTGTTGGCCACATGAAATACCTCCTATTTGGGCTCTTCTGCATTATGGAAAAGGAGTGATATTGAGCCATGAACATAATACAGACAGCCATGAAGATTTTGCCCTCACTTTCACTTTCTACCAGTTCTGCCCTAACTTCCAGCCTGAAAAGATTGGTGCTACTGAAAAGGGGCATTCAGAAAGGATGCCTTGGAATTCTGCTGAAAAATGTGTGAGGTGGGGCTTGTCATAAAGGTGCATCATCACACTGGTGTATGCCACCCTAGCTTCAACATCAGTAGCACTGTGTGCAAGCCAGATGCCAAGGATAGATTTGGCAACAATGGTGGCAGCCTAAACATCAAGTTTATAGGTCAGTGTCAGCCACCTACCGCAACAAGCAAGACATCTCAATGAGGATCTACTGCTGAAATAATCACATATAAGCCTTAGAGGTAAGTGCCCTTAAAAAGAGAAGTAGAGGGTTTGTGCAGACTTTATCCAAAGTAATCTAAATCCATGGACTGCTTAATTGAGGGATGCGCTATATTGCTCTGTTGATTAGGACACCCCAGAGCTAATTCAGCTGCCATGCAGTCAATGGGTTTCCTTTATCCAACAATCCCAGTTCTTCAGAGGTGTGGGGGGGGGGGCAAATATCAGGTCAGGATGCTTTGATGGCTCCCTAATGAAATGCTAAGTCTAGCAAGTCAGAGCCCCAAAATTCCAAAAGAAACTTCAAC
Source organism: Protopterus annectens (assembly GCF_019279795.1). Lineage (NCBI taxonomy): Eukaryota > Metazoa > Chordata > Ceratodontiformes > Protopteridae > Protopterus > Protopterus annectens. The sequence goes on from NC_056739.1 coordinate 1,861,439,451, forward strand.
ACTGCTATACCTCTGAGAAAAGGAAGTATTTGAAGGAATAGCAATCTGAAAACTTATGAAGTGTAAGTCTACATTTTTGGCCATTCAGTCTCATTACTCTGAACTCATACTAATAAGTTCTGGGATTTCAAACAGTTACAATTCTTGGCAACCAGGGGTCACCACACCTTACTCTTTCCACACCTCTCTATCCACTAAAGTCAGCATTTTATGAACATGGGAAAACCTAGGAAGACATAGGGAGACACTGAAAATCTTCATGCAAGACATTCTCAGGTTAACCGAGTGAAACTGTATTGTCAACATGGAGAGCAACTAGGAATGGATCTCGCCTACAGAGTCTACATCCAGCTGAGGAGACCCACAGGGGAGTCTGTGGGGAGTCTCCTTAAAACATCTGCTTGTGGCTCCCTGGCCATGAGTCCAAGGAAAAAGTGGAAACCAGCCTGGAACAGTGTGGCAGTCATGCAGGAAACCCCAGAGTTCCTCCATCCCTATGAGAGGCTGGCACAGAGGGAGGATGGGGCCTCTGCTAAAAGCTGCCCAAGATACAAGTTATTGGGGAAGGCTCTACAACATGAGTTCCACCAGTGGCACCAAGCCTGATCATGACACCTGTAGCTACATCAGAATTTCTGACCCAGAAATCTTGGCACCAAGGAGCACCAGGGCCAAATACAGCCGATACCAGTTGCTGGCAGTAAAGATTCTGAAGCCAATGACATATTTCAGCCACATAATGCAAAGACAGATTTAACAGAAAAGCTACAGATGCTGGAAAGACTGAATGCAAAAGAAGAAGAATCAGATTCTGAAAAAAAGTTCTATGGTGAATATATTAAAGAACGAAAGTGCTTAATCTTAGGACTCTCGTAGTTTGCCCTTTGGAACTTATTTGGTTTTGTTCCTGGTTTGTTCCACGCTATTTTTGTTTGGAATGTCTTTCCCAATAACGTTCTCAAACTGAATTACACATTATTAAGCAGTTGCTACTTTGTCTATCTTCTCTGGCAGACAAACAAAATCTTCCAGTTGTTCACAATATTATTATCTTTTGATTGAAAGTACAGCAACACAAAATTCCAGTGTAAATGCCGCTTCAAAACCTGACCTTTGTGTTTTAATACCAGGTTACTGTCACTCTGTGTTCCAAGAAACAGAATAAAACAGAATTCCTACACTTTTATTCCTACACTTTTTCGTTTCCTTAAACGTACTTTTATTCAAGGGAAGACTTTCCATAAACAGGTCATTTAAGATATTTGACTAAAACCTTTATTTGATCAGTGATCAGGCAATTTAGGTTAATAACTGGGAAACTTCTTGCATGTACACATTAATTACTACAGGTACGTTTCCTAAAAACAGGACAGGGGAAATTCTTCACTTCCATTTACTCGCAGATTAACCTCAAGAAAAGCAATTTGCTATTTAAGCTATGGGCTGTAAATTGCAAACAATTCAATAGAATTATTAAGATGATTCACAAAAGTACATTTTCACACTGACAATTTGTCTGGCAGGAGGTAATGTAGAAATGTACATCATTTCAAAAAGTAAAATCATAAATCTGATCTTTCTCCCAAGAATGTAATATCAAAGTTGAGCTGCTCTGTAGGCATAAAGAGGTAATGCCATGATTACGGCCTAGTCAACCAGGGTTCAATTAGTAGCTCAGGTAACTGACTGACCAGCAGGGAGGGATGTGAATGTCCATCTTTGATGGGAGGGATGCTGCTTAATGGAAAGCTTGGTGCATATAAGGGAGATGCTCTCAGACATGCCTGATGAGCGAGGGGGGCAGAAAAAGGGAAATATGTAGGAGACAAAAAAATAAGTAAATAAAATTCCTCCAGACAGAAGTAAAGATGCCCTTAGAAATCAAGATAACCAGTGACCAGCCCCATCAAAATTCTGAAGCAAGTCCGGGGTGGTTTGGAGACTAGCTTTTAGACCCAGTGTGGACACAGGGCAGAGAGCAGAGTCAGTAAGATTGATGTGCGGGGGGGGGGGGGGGGGACAAAAAAATCAAAGTTGTAGAGACTGATGTTACCATAGCTATTCTTTTCTCGTTTGTTAACCCATTCACTCCAATGGAGCTCAGGAAATTTACACTGTAACTTCCAATGGGTGGAGTCTAAGCCTTTTCACAGAATCATATTATGTCCTCACATTTCAAACAAATGTTCATATCTCTGGAACCACAGGGGTTATGAAAGTATTATAAATGGCAAACTCTTCAGCACAAACTATTTTTATAGTGGCAGCATTCTTTACGTTCTAGGTCCTAAAATGAATTTTATAAATCAAAGTAAGCACAGTATCCATCACATTTGTAATATTTTGTAAGCAACTTACAATATCTCAGCAACCACTCAAGTTACACACATACTGTCAGCAGCATTTTATTCATTTAGCTGAGAGTGTTCAAATGGGGCTAAGGAGTTCCGTCTGTGCTACTTGGTTGTGGAGATATTTAGAAAAATGAGAAAAGTATATCTATATAAATTCGAATCATAAAAACAAACAGTTAATATATATTTACCTGCACTAGACAGACTAAATATTAATGTATTTGAGTTTGCTATGGTATAAACTTGAAGATGAAATATTTTAAAATCTTGTACATGGCATGATTTTAGAATTATTGATGCAAATATGAATAAACATTTGATGCCTACAGGCATCAGTAGGAGTTACTGCAGATGCACCTGGAGGCATCACTTGGATGTAATAAGTTAAAAAAATATATATTTTTTCTGCACTACATCAATTAACTCACCAATAGTTTCCACAGACATACTACTGATAAAGTTAATAACATAAAATTGTCTTACCATATCCAGACCCTCCTTTTGTGAGATAATGCTATAAAGATCTTTAATATACATAGTTACAAAAAACAGAAGCATCAAAGGCCACATTTTTCATCATCTCAACAAACTGTCATGACTCTCTAAATATTTGCCGTTATGAACAACTTGTATAAGCTGCTGATCAACGCTAATTGCGATGGACTCTGCTTTTACAAGTCAAAGTCTCTAAGATGAGCAGGACCAAAGCCACTATGCATTTAATGTGTTAATCCAGGGTGGGCAGCTTCTGCCCACAATACACACTTTTGGTGAAACCTCCTCTCTTCCTGTCCACAAGTATAAACTATATTGCAACCAAGAAAAATAATTAAAAGGAAAGCAAGAAGTGACACCAGCAACACAGCTCTACTCTGTGACGACAGCACATGCAAGAACACAGATGGCATGAATGCTATGTAAAGCGAGGAAAAGATAGAAAAATAAAGATGGAAAATTCTCATCAAATTAGTAAAGGAAATGCTCCTGAAGGAGTGCAGAGAGTAAATTCATTAAACAAATCCCAGATCTGCAAAATCAGGAAAGCCTGGAGTCATTTAGGTCCTTGTTAAATGTGCAGTACATGGCTAACAAGATCTTGAGCAAGACGGCGTGTGCTACAATGGATTATGGGAAAAGGGGAGGAACCAAAGTTTGAGAAAAGTTTACCATTTCTGGGGTAAGGGTAACAGAGAGCTGGCACATCAGTTCTTGCAGTAGATGAGGAAGAACCAGATCATGTGAGAGCTGAATAATATACTAGAGATCATACTTACACAATGTGATTTTTGGTAAACATGGTAGACATAGAACCACCTTGAAATTATGAGATTATTCTACCATAAGTTCTGAAACTTCTTTACACACACATTATATATATATATATATATATATATATATATATATATATATATATATATATATATATATATATATATATCTATCCTGCTCTCTCTTTCAAATCTCCATGTGTGTGCCCTCTGGAATCCCATGCCCTCTTGAAGGTTTCCATGGCATTATGTCTTCACTCATGCCAGCTGCCCACTCCATGGATACACAAATACATTGACATGGTTAATATGTTTACAGATGGGTTTCAGATTCTTGAACTAATCTTTACTTGTTAAAAAAAAACTTTATTATGTTTATATATATTGCCTTCATGTGACATGCTTCTTCCTGTAATTAATTACTTTTTAATTTGTAATTAATTAATAATTAATGTGTTAAAAATACATTCAAAAATTCACAGAAAGTTAAACCAAACAAAAAAGTGATAAAATTCAACATTTAAATCTCAATGTTTAAATTTTGAATTATGAACTTTTAAATTGTACTTTTATTTGAATGAAAAATTTATATTTACAAGCACAAAGCCTATAATGGCTTATCAGTACATTGTTCAAAAGCATTGTTCATGAATCAAAATTATTACATTATTACTTACTTGTTTGGTTAACTTTCGTTATTTTTGTGTTTTAATATGATTACGTAAGATAAAAAAACATTCCGTTTTAATTTGTAATTAATTACGATGTTTACCTTAAAGACACAAAGTGCAAGGTTTGATTCTTGGAAAGCATGGCTAGGCTTAAAAAGGCCTTCTCGGGTCATTAGCCTGGTAATTACCTGTTGACCCAAGTACAGTCACACATCCAGACAGCAGATGGTCCATAAATCTGCTACCTATACCTACTCTCTCTCTGGTTTTATGTTCAGGGAAACGGCTTCACATTTCCCAAAAAGAACCTGTGAACCAATATCATGCTCCCCTAGCAGAAGTAGAACTTCAGCTTCTCTAGTCTCCAGTTACATGCTTATTCCTTCCATACCATTCAGCCATATGTGGCTTCCCTCTAGACTCATTGTAGCTTGATATACTAGCAGGTTGATGGTCACGCGATTATATGGCCTCCAGAAATGCACAAAGTATTTAATAAGGTGGGGGGGGGGGACTACTGCAGGTCTGATTCCAGAATCTATCCCCACAAAGATGCATCCCATAATTTTGTTTGCTGCAGTCTTTATCCCCTCAATGTTTCTGCTGGGCCAATCCAGGTGTAAGCATCAATTCCAGAGTCTTCTGTTGTGGTGCCCATAGATCCATTCCCCTCAAATGTGTCACATCAGGGTTGCTGTTGCCCAAGTATAGTACTTTGCATTTGCATGGAAAGATCTCTATCTACAGACTCTCTACATATAAATCGGCCTTTCAAAAATTTTCCTTAAACCCCTCTCATGCCCTCCACAGCTGCCCCTATCTCTGTGACATCAATGAAAAAGATATTTGAGAAAATAACGTTTGAAGGAAAAAAAAAACAGACACTGAAATGTACAAGATTAAGAATTAAGCCATGCAATACTCAGTTTATTCCAGATAACCAAACCTTCCCTAGCAGCTTTTCTATAGGCCAAGTACAGGACTCTGCAAAGGCACTGGTAGTGCACATTCTTCAGTAACCTTCACAAAAAACAGAATGAGGTTTGTGTGACAATTTGTTCCAGCTATAACTATTTTAGTCACTGCTGCCTTTTGAAACATGAAAAAGAAAAACAAAGTGATTTTACTATTCTACAAATAAGAATGCAAGACATATATACAACTTTTTTCATTGTATTTCTTAATTTAATTATTCAGATGAGGTCTGCCAGTCTTGGGATGTGGTATTTTCTAAAGTAACTCCTATCACTAACTGCTATAAAAGAAGTTTGGGAACTAATCCACTTTAGTGTGTGCCCTTCCTCCTCTCTCACCAACACAAGCAGACATAAACCAAGAAGAGCAACCTTGGCAAACTTTTGCTAGGTCCTCCTTCTTAGCTGTTGATGAAAGTTTGCAAAAAAATGAATGAATGAATGAAAGGTCAGTGCTTATGTTGGACCAAAGACATCTGCATTTAGAGCGATACACTTCAGATATCTGCTCAACCAGCTTTTCTCAGTAGTGGTAATGGCTGTACATACCACAAAGGTAGCCGAGCACAGATGTATTTCAGTAAACATAATACATTTTGGAACACTTCAACTTCCAAAAGCAGTTATACTACTTAAAATTCTGATTACCCACTCACCAGTCATACTGCTGCTGCAATGTGCAGTCAGGGCTTGTGCAGAGTATCGGGTCACATGATTTTACTGTTGTGCTTGGCAACTGCACAGAATCCGTTTTCATCTCAGCCTGTCATTCCATATCACAATTCATATTTGTGGCATACTTCAGTGATAAAGGGGAAGCTGTCTGAGGGGTTCACTGATCTAGTGGACAAGCTACAAGTCTACTAGCTACTGGAGGACCCTGATGTCCAAGATCCCATGTTGGAACCTTCATGTGCCCAATTTCCTTCCTGAAGGTTTGACTTGTTTATCTCAGTTAAACTAAAATAAAGATTTTATTGCACAGACATGAAAGTCTGAGATATGAAGCTATCATGTTTCATTGTACAGACAAAAATAAGTGAATGATGACTATTGCTATCATTTAGCACAATATGCTTTTGAGGTTGATCGGTAATTATTGGTGTCTGTGGAAGGGCATCCCTTGTGGACTAGGACAACATCCTACTTCTATAAATTGGAAATGCAACTAGGTTTTAATTCACTAATAAAAATGTGCATAATGAGGTATACCTTGTTATTTATAACTGCAAAAATTAGACTTCTCAAACAGCAAAATATAGGTCGCTTGGAGCAAAGGTGACAAACTTGCCCTTGTTACGAGTTATCTTTACACATTTTCATACCTTCAAACAGTGCAATTGCCTGGGATGGAATACAAACAGCCAGCCAAGTGTCATACATGCTTTGTAACCAAACCTGACGCACTGTACTAGCAGCTGTATGTAAGCTGCAAACAAAACAGTGAAATTTGAAATGCACCACAACAATTAAATTCTTCCCTGCACATTCTCCTGAAGTACAATGCCACATCCGCCACATCTCTTCTACTTATATTTACTAACTCCAAGATCAATGTATCTCAGGGATACTGCAATTTCACGCTTGGTATGTATCCCAACCAAGAAACAAATGAACTGCAGTCTACTCTGTGGTTATTTTCAAGGGTTGATCAAAGTTTGTTACATAGAGAATATAATTTTAGATGCATCCTACAGTTCTGTTACCACCTGAAGTTCTACACAATTTATACATCTTTATGCTGAACAGAGTCCTTTTCTATCTTATGCGATGCCTGGTGCTACTGAATAGGATGACTGACATTTCCATATGTATTTATATTTTGCAGGAAATATATGAATGGCTTGCACGTGATGAAGACTGGAAATGTCAATACTGTCAAAGTCTAACAATTCCAATATACATAGTTATTTACTCTTTGCTGACCAGATTATGAAGAAAACTATACTTGCCTATAAACTGGCACAAGATGGTTTTAACTGTACTGGGTTTGAAGTCCAACTTGTTTCTTCACTAACCCGCTTAACAGGATGTTCTAAGAAAACATGCAGCTCTTTATGAAACAGTAGTTTCAAGTACATGTTGTGTGTGATGGGTTTTCAATGCTCAGTATAAAAGCAATACACTTGTTAATTTAAGCGAGTCACAGAGTCTCCCCTTGCATTTTACGTTATTTCTGCATGTGGCCGAGGACCACTAAAAGCTGCAAATACTAGTCATGATAAAAATTAAATGCAGATGTTTATGACAACCCAGTTTTTTGTTAGAGTCTTACAAGCCTCTGCAGAGTATTTTCAAAAAATACCACGTAAATCACTAACAATGTTACTTAACTTGCAGAAGTATAGTTGAACAGTCCAATACAGATCAGGCAAATAAAAAAAAAATACACATTACAGATATGCTAAGTGAAATCTAGCCAAGCTAAAGTTTCACTGTGTGATTCCTTAAACCTCTTGTATTAGAGGCACATGGGATACGTGCAAAGGACTCCTCTTAAAGACATCAGGCATTTCAGCTATATGGCAGTTCTGAAAACTCTAACTTGGCTACATTTTTCTTGTAATTTTTATAGTGATTGGTTTGTCTGTGTGATCTTTTTAGTCATCGTTTTAGATACGCTAAGTGAAATCAATCTGAAGGAACAGAAAGAAATTCTGGTAAATTAAGATCTGGAAACATTACTAGTATTCCACAGTTTCCCACATCACAAACAAAAATTGAAAAACATAAGGGGTACACACAGGAAGACAGAAGTACAAGTAGTTAAGGAATCTAATATGAATTTATGTCCAGATCAGTTAAAGCAATGCACAAATAGATAAACAGATACATCACACATACGTATATGTATGCTACATTTAACAGACAAGATTAGCTGTATGCAATATCTCAACCTCAAGAGTAATAACGTTAAACAATTTCCATTCACATTAAGCAACAGAGTATGCATATTACTAAATCGCTGCTTCATGAAAAAAGGATAATACAAGATGGGAGCAAATGATTAAAGCACACTGCAGCTCTGCAGCCCAAAACTGTTATCAGATCCTGTTCCAACATCATTGGTGTGTCTGACAACATGTCAGTGTAAACTCCTAATTTGCTTTTCTGTTTAAAATACTGCAAGTATTGTTTTACTTCACATAGTGTACAAACCTGCTGCTATTAGCTCTTTTGGCCTTCTAATACATTTATTGTACTGTTACTTCTGTGGTCATCTTAATCTGTGGTAAAGTGGTAGAACTCTAGTGCTGTGATTGAGTACTCTGTTAAATTGCTCATACAAGCATGCTTACCACTTTTCCCGTTTGTGTTTTCCAGTGGCCATTTATTTTCCTCACAATACCATTATAAGTTATGTGTAAGCATCTTAAAAGCTTACTAAATTTAATTCAAGCACAAAGATATAGAAGAAAAACAAGGAAGCATACTAATACCAATCTACATTCAAGTAAACGTTAATTATATATTACACACACATACATACACATATAAACTTTCGGTACACTAATGCACGTGAAACTGACAACAGAAGTCCACATCAATCTTGGGTCTAAAGGTTCATAGTAATAAAGGCACACACTGTTCTTTCCTTAATCAATGATTTTATTAGCTTTCTACTGACAAACGTATAAACGATTAACAGGATAAGAACCGTTACCGTCCTACTTGCTACCAATTTTTAATGAAGATTTTACTCCCTACAGAACTTCAACAGCAGTTTAGGTTTTAAATCAGTTGAAAACTAGTACAGTGATTAGTATAGGTGACACTTATTGCTTAGTTCTTCAGTTTATTTCTCAGCTAGAATGCCTTCTGTGCAGAGTACTCATGTCGTCTCTGTACCCATAAGGACTCCCGTTTACTCCATTATTCCAAAGACATGTCATTGTCTACAATCCACCAAATTACCAGTAGGAATGTGTACCAAGTACTAGTATGAGAGTATTAATCCTGCAATACACTGGCCTTTTTCCAAGGATTAGTTCTTCTGCATAGCGTCAGCACAGACAGACTCCCTGCATCGTTGAAAGAGTTAAAGTATTGGAGAATGCCAATTAAAATTGCTGTTAGTAAAGCACAGCCCCAGTACTTTCTACACACTTGAAATGGCATGCTTTTGGAAGACTGCATCCCTAAAACAATGATACTACAAGTATATTCCCATATCTCAAGGTGAATCACAGATGACAACAGGAATAACAAACCTAAGCAGGCACCACCGAATACATTAAAGACTTCGCCATTTAGCTCATTCCCTCCAATGGAGCTCTAGACGTTTGCATTCTTAACTTCCAAAGAGTGGAGCTTAAGTTTCTTGATAAAAATCAAGTTATGCCCTCACATTTGTAACAAATATTATTTCTGGAATTATTTGGGTTACTAAATAAATGTGTAAAACAACATTAAATAAATGTAACTGTCAAACTTCAGTATCAACTGATTTTTACAGTGGTGGTATCCTTTAGTTTCTAGGTTTTGAACTGAATTTCAAAAGTCACAGTAAACACAGCAACCATCAAAATATATAATATATTGTAAACAACCTACACTAGCTCACCAACCACTCAGTTACTTTCATATGAGGCAAAGCAGCTCTATCTGTGCTACTTGTTTATCAATTTTGAGAAACATGAAATTTATGACGATATAAATATTACATGAACAACAATATCTCTTTATGCTAGACAGAGGTCAAATACCAATGCAGTTGTGTTGCCATGGTATAAGCTTTATGATGAAATGTTTTAATATGTTGTATGTCAGATGGTTTTGGAAATATTAATGCAGATATGAACAAGCAATATTTGATGCCTACAGGTGTCACTAGGGTGCAATGAATTTGTAAAAATATTATAGCATCTTACATAAGAGAGGGACAAAGTCATAAAATAAACGGATTTGCAGGCAGAAATTATACCAAGGCAGAAGAAAAATATCCAGGCAATTCCAACAGTAGTAGGAACAGCAGATTGAATACAAATTAATTTACAGTCTGACTTAGATATGCTAACCATACACATAACTCTGTATGAATTACAGAAGTCAATCTTGAGCACATTGCAGGTGCTGAGAAGAGCCCTTTTGGCCAACAAAGACTGAAACAATAGTCATTACATGAACTTTTATTGTAGACTTACTTAGGAATAGTGTCCATTCCCATTATGGTATTATAAACCCAAAGGACTTGAAGGAATTTAACCTAGGGAAAATATGTTATACAAGGGAAATTTATTTTTATTTTTAAGTTGTCCAATGTTTTCGTCATAAGTTATGTGACAATACACTCAAGTCTTGAGAATATTGTACTTTTTTTTTTTTTTTTTTTTAACTTTGTCAATACTTTGCAACACTATTTACAGTTTTTGTCTGTACAATCATATATTACATGCAGTGCATGAACTGTACTTGCCAGGGAACTATTTTGACAAAACAAAACTGGTTTGCTAAATTGTGGCCTTTAAAAAAACGAAGGAAGGAAGTAATTTCTCTCCCTTACCTGTATATACCCATGACAGTTACAACACACTTGAAATTATACATACACGTGCACACATATCTATATATATCGAGAGAGATCTATGTGTGTGTATATCAATGATGAGGGCACACGATATATCAACTACATTTAAGGCTAATTTCAGTCTGCAAATCTTTCGTCTAAAGACCCTAATCAAACAAAAGTTTGGAACTATGGATTTCAGAAGTATGTAATGTAATAGTTTATTACTTTTAACAGCTTATTTGTACTCGTTACTTAATGCATTATTTTTTTAATTTCTCAGGTCACAGCTGCACACATTCCATTTGGTTCCATCTAACAGAAGGAAAGAAAGATTACCGTAGTCAAAGCTGATATTCCCATGTCAACAAAGCATAAAAGAGCAAAAGTAAAAACTAATGGAGTGAAGAGCTTTACTCAGAGTGCAGGAAGAGCATCAAGTGCAGCAGACGAGCATGATAGAATGCATTAATAAATAATGGGAAACACCAGTAACAATATCAGACTGAAACATTAAAGGGACCCTGTGTACTGTTCAGAGGCTACAATAGCTCATCATGCTTCAAGATCTGCTACAACAGTCTGTCCCAATAAACACTCCTCTACAATAACATTCCATTTATTGTTTTATTAAAGTGAGAAAGAAAAGCATGCATATAGTTTTCAGCCACAAACTAGGTAAAGGGCATAAAGTAATACAGAGTGCAATGCATACATACATCTTCCTTGTGTAATTTATTCTACATCTTCCCTGTTTAATTTATTCTACATAAATCAGTCAGCCATTGCTGTCTTACTCAAAGACTCTTGGAAGTTGAGGATCTGTGTACAAGCCAAACACCAATCAAAGTGGTGTTCTTTTCATCCAGTAAACAGAAAGTACATTATTCTACTGCCCTGAAAGTCACCTAGCTATTTAGGCCTGTTTTGAGCATTTGTCATTTTTCTGCATTGTACCGTGTTGCCTCGTAATATGAAGTCACAGTTAACAGGAGGCATTTTACTGTTTGCAGTAGTTTTCAAGTGGGTTCTGTGCTGTGCCTAACTTTATAAACCAGTTTTGACTGGATTCTGTCATTTTTCTGTGTGTTTACCATGACTCTGAATTTGAAGTTACTGCTGTTAACTGAATTTGTTTTACAGCTTGCACTGCTTTTCAAGTGGTTTCAGTTTCTGTGCTAGGTATAATAATCAGTGATGCTAAATTTATTTACTTATTAAGGTTTAGTACTTTTTAAAACTTTATTGCCAGGTGTGAGAGTTGTCTAGAGCTTGTAGTGGATAGTCCGTGTGACAGTGTGATGGTTGTTTCAGTGCTGGGAAGACAAAAATGGCTAAACCATTAACCAGTAGTGTTTATTAGCTCTTCCATTTCCTCTGCTTAACTTCTATTGTGAGGAGCTGCACTTGACACATTTAATCTGCAATGTGCACTCCATAGGCGCACTGGCACTTTTAGTTATAACTATGCCCAATACAATATAACTCACCCAGATCCAATCAGTAATTAGACTCCCATTATATACTGGTGCAGTAAGCTTAACATGCCTGTCTGATGCACAAAAATGGGTGCCTGGCACCTTAAAGATAGTTTGTACTAGCCACTAATGGAACTGCACTGGGCAAATTATCCCACAATTGTTTAAAATAACTCAACACTACTGCTACACAAGGGTCCTGAACAGTGTTATCAGTTGCATATATACCAAAGTTATGCACTTACTTTAACAGGCATACATACATATACTATCTGCACCATCCACAGCCCCTCCTCCTTGGCAAATAACTGTCTCAATATACTGTAAATCTCTTACTTTCTTTAAACTGTGCAACTCCCTGTAAATTAAATCAAGTTTTTACTTGACAGTAGACAATGTAGAAGGTCAGTCTATTTGTTTCCCCTCTGTTGCCACTCTCATAGCATTAGGTATCCTAAATCAGTACTGAAACTGACTTACACTCAAAATGTAATAAACTATGAAACACAAACAACTTGTTTGGGAAAGGAGCAAATATTTAAGAGATATGAAGGCCTCACTCTCACAAAAATACAGACTGTAAGCATTGCACTAATACAGCACATACTATGCACCTAACTCTGAGATATAATGTAATGCCATATGTCACTGGATTTAAAGTTACTACAATCGAACATTACAGCATATAGTATCTTATAGGTTCATAGGTAGGTACTAGGCTATCGGCCCAAGGGCCTACGTAAGCCTAGCCAGCAAGGTTCCATAGCGTACGCCACGCAAGAAAGTTATTTTCCTGTGCCACTATCCAGCAGAGGCACAGAAGTGATCCCCGGGGTGTATTTTCTATTTCCCATCCACTCATCAAGATTTTTATTGAAGAGTGCTAATGAAGAACTTTGCTGGACATAGATGGGTAGCTTGTTCCAGAGTATAGGAAGTCTCTGGGACAGGAATCTATCCCTCCAGCATGTCCTGTTTATTGTGGTGACAAGGTTTAGGTCCTTAGAGCATGTAGCTCGGAGGGACTGGGATTTCTTTAGGTGTAGCATGTCCAACAGCTCTGGGTTTGACATAGCTTTATATGTTAGGCACAGATCACCTCGGAGTAGGCGATATGCTACGGAGTAAAGCTGGCGTTTGAGGCGGTCAGTGTAGGGCATTTGTTTGAGGCCAGTAATCCTCTTTGTGAGGTACTTCTGTGGGCTTTCCAGCTGCTGCAGATGTCTTGTGAGGTACATTCCAAAAGGGGCATTGTACTCTATAATGGGTCTAATGAGTGACAAGTAGAGGGAAACAATGATGTCTTTTTTCCTGGATGAGAACCCTTTTATGATGAGGTGTGTCATGTAGAAGGACTTCCTGACTACTGTGGCGATGTGACCATCAAAGGAGAGACTACTGTCCACCTGGGTCCCAAGGTCTCTTATCACACATCCGGTGTTAAGTAGATTGCTGCCTATGTGGTAGTTCATGGGTACAGAGTTTTTACCAAAGGGGATGACACTGCACTTTTTGGCATTGAGCTTGAGGCCATAGCTCTGACACCAGGCCTCTGTCTCAGTGAGGCCCTTCTGTAGGATGTCCACATCATTTGTGGACTTGAGTATGGCTCCTAGTTTGCAGTCATCTGCGAACTTCGTTAGCCAGAGGCCTTCTGTGTTTGGTATCTACTTCTCTGAAGTACAGGCTAACAAGAGAGGTCCCAGGACGGAACCCTGTGGTACTCCACTTGTCACTGCTTTGAGGTCAGATTTGGAGTCTGCAACTTTTACAGTGTGGGTTCAGTCAGTGAGCCAGTTGGCAACCCATCTTGTGACATAGGGATTTATACCTAGTTTAGTAAGTTTAGCTATAAATTCCAGAATGGGGGATGGTGTTGAAAGCCTTGGCGAGGTCAAGATAGGCTGTGTGAACCACCTTACCCTCATCCATGGCTTTGGTGACTGCCTCACAGAAGTCAATCAGGTTCAGGAGGCATGATCTGCCTTTCACAAACCAGAACTAGGTGGGATCCAGAGTTTGGAGGTTACCAATGTCTTTGTTTAGGAGTTCCATGATACGTTCCATGGCTTTGCAGACCAGGCTCGTCAGGCTAATAGGTCGATAGTTCCTGGGATCAGTGGTGGCTCCCCCTTTGTGGAGTGGGATAACTGTTGCTGTGCGCCATTCAGTGGGCACAAAGTCTGATGCAAGGCTATTATTGAACATGGTGCTTAAGTGGAGAACCAGTTTGTTTTGAAGTTCGTGTAAAACGCAGCCTGGGATGTTGTCCGGTCCCATGGATGCTGTGTTTTTTGCTTTACAGAGTGTGCAGCTTTTACCTGCATAGTTGTGATTACAGGGACTCTGCATTCTTCCTGTATAGATATGGGCCCTTTAGGGGTGAGAGAGGGGGGTAAAGTTAGCACTGAACCTATCTGCCAGGATGTTGGCAATATCAGTTGATTCTGTAATTTTCGTGCCTTTGTGTTTGAACTCAGATCAGATCTGGGTGTTGCCATCTAGATTTATTGACATCGCTATAGAATGCTTTGTGGTTGTCCTTGGATTTAGTGGAGATTTTGTTTTCGTAGCTAGCTTTGGAGGATCTTGTAAGGGATCTCAGCTTCTTACTGAGGCTGTCCAGGGAGCTCCTCCACTCATGGGATTTTACTCTCTTTTGCAACAGTTTCTTCCTTCTGTTGTACAATTTGTTTATGGCAGGGAACTACCAGATTTGCTTCCTTTTTTTTTTTTTTTTTTTTTTTTTTTTTTTTTTGGAGGACAGCGTCTTGGTTCTGTTTGGGATAGCATGATCCATGCACTCGTGTAAGTGCTTATAGAGTGCATTTGTGTAGGATTCAGCAGTTGTAACTGTATTGTCCATCTGCATGGATGTCACGAAGTTCACCACTTCTGTCTTAAGAAGCATGAAGTTGGCTTTGGAGAAATTTTTTACTGTGGTTTCTTAATGGGGGGGGGGGCGGGATGTGGATATCAAGCGTGATAAGTTTATGGTTAGATCAGACCAACGAGGAATTGACTTCAGTTGTGGAACACTCATGTTGGTAATGACTAGGTCTAGGATATTGTTGCCTCTGGTGGGGGTGTGGATAAGCTGATCTAGGGCATTGGAGTTTATGAATTCCAGAAAGCGTTGAGCTAAGGAGTTGGTACAACAGTAGTTTTCCCAGTCAATAGTGGGGTAGTTGAAGTCGCCCATTATTAGGGTGTTTGGTTGAACCCTAATATTTTCCAGTACATCAAGAAAAGAGGAGTGGGAATCATGAGGCATGGTGGAGGATCTGTTGCAAGCTACAATCTGGATTGCAGTTTTGCCCAGAGTTAGTTGCACTTGGATAACCTCGGATGCATTATGCTGATTAATGAATATGGACACACCTCAGCCTTTGGTGTTTCGGTCCAGGTTACATGGCCGAAAAGTGCGGTATGAGTTATAGCCTGGTAGTCTCTGGAGCCTTGAACCAGGTCTCAATCACTGCACAGATATAGATGTTCTCCATTTTAAGGAGTGCCTCGACTGAGTACATTTTGAGATTTAGACTTCTAGCATCGAGTAGCATTATCCTCAGTTTTTGCTTGCCAGTTCCTGTTATTGTGGTGAATTTGTTATTTGAACCCTGCCTAAAAAAGGCACTATAGAGGCAGCAAGAGCCTTAGCCAGCATCTGAAATGCCAGGGGCGACAGGTGCAGGCCATCTGTGGCAAAGCATCGTGGTCTGTCGACCATGTCATCCCAAGCAGACAGACACTGGATCCCCTTAGAATGACACCAGAAGCTTAGCCAATTGTTGAAGTCAATCATTTTGTCCTTGTACTGTGTGCGGTATCATTCTGGGCGATGGCAGAATGCTGCTCAGGGCTAGGGTCATACCTGCCTGGGCTACAAGATCGGAGAGCTCTTCCATATCTCTTTTCATGTAGTCCAGGGAGGTACGTCTCAGGTCATTCACACCAACATGGACAATGACAGTCATATTTGTACTTGTTGTGGCGTGACCTGAGTGCGTGGGTTATGTGGCGGATCCTGGCAATGTGAGACAAAGGCCCTCAATTCCTGTACAACAAACCACTCCACAAACAAAATGTGTTTTAGTGATTGCTGACTCCTCAGTATGACCCATAGATTTCCCCACTCAGAAGGCTAAGCAAAGTAAATATGAACGTGAGTGGTCTTTCAGGTTCCAGGTTCTCAATACATCTCAAGTGCCCTTAGGACACTTGCACCAGACAACTACAACACAGCAATTGTGCATAAAGATAAATGAGGTGCAAAAAACCCAGAGAAAGCTGCGGAGAGGCATGTCTGAGCTCTCTATGCATGTCACAAGTGTAGGCAAGATCCAGATACTGACAGGAATCCTATTTCTTCATCAATAATGCCTACATTCAAAGAAAAGATGACTGGCTTCGGCAACTGCTTAAATAATCTGTGTCATTCTTGCTAGGATCCAGTACATGTAAGTATGCAGCAAGATGCCTGACAAGCCTACTTGCTTTGCAAAGGATGGTCTACACTTCTTGTTCAAATTGACTAAACCTCATTCCACCTACGGTATTCCTCCTGCTTCACCTCTACGGACACCCTGGAACTTACCTGCTTGACTGCATCACATAATTCCTGAAAACTGACCATAAAGTTAAACTTGGAATGTAGGTAGCCTTATCCACCGTGTCTATACTGCCTACCTAGTAATAATTTTTCTTTGTCTAATATCTATTGTAAGTGACACAGTAGTACACCGTGGACCACACAAACTTACTCTCTTCCCCTAAGTTACCTTAGCTCCAGATACTCTCACAGTAAAAGCTGTTAGTGTCCTTGCTCCTTTGCTGCCTGCTTTTCTTCCATGTCACCGCTAGGTGGCAGCACCCAATAACCTATTGCCAGTTTATCTGTAACCTTACCTGACTTCCATCCTATTTAAACTGACTACCTATTTTAGAGTCGGTATTTCTCTCTCTGACTACCTTCTGGTTTACCCCCTGTACAACACTACTTTCAAATAAACACCTCTCACACATCCCTACAGAACACTCATCCCTATCTGGTTTCTCCACCCAACATACCTCCTTACATGTCCACACCACCAGCAGTTGCAGCTGATACTTTTTTACTACTCTCTTCTTTTGTTGATCCCCGCTCCGTTCACCCTGTGGGCTCACTCCGCTCCCCTACCCCCAATTCCCACCCACCCCCACTACATCTAACTTTATACCCTTTAAGCCACTCCTACTTCCTCTCCAAACACTAACCACTCCCACTCCCCATACCCTCCCCCACACACACCAACCTTCTTCACACAGTCCCCCTCCCCTTATTAAACATCTACCTTGCCTACCAAATCCTAGCATGCTTGTAAAATACTCTTTTCTCACATTTCAAATACTACTACTTCTAAACCTCTGCTACATATACTATCTAACCAAGCCTAATCCCATTATCCACACCCCACTCCTGCACACAACCTACCACCACCACAATTCACAAACCAACCATTACAATTCCATCTCTCCAGAACTATACCCCATCAAACATAAACTATATTTTCAATATAAAATCATCCCTCCGCATAAAACTTCAACAAACACTCTCCCCTCCATAACCTCCACTAAGTTCTTTATTCACACCACACATACAAAACTACCCAAGCACCTCAACTATTTAACCCAACTTCTAACTCCCACACTTCTATCTGGTGACATACACCCCAACCCAGGCCCAAACCCCTCTTCATCAATTACTAAATCTATTCTATTTACATATTTAAATGCACAAAGCTTAACTAACAAAATTCCTAATCTTCATGCCTGGCTGCTATATAACAAACCAGACATCTTAGCCATTTCTGAAACCTGGCTAAAACCTCATATACAAAATGCAGAAATAGTCCCAAACAATTACTCTACTCTATCATCAGAGCTGGCAGAACCCATAAAAAAGGTGGTGGTGTAGCACTACTCTATTTATCCTCCCTGTGTATAACACCTTATAATAAAATTATTCCCCAGTTCACTAATGCAGAACTTTTACTTCCTCAACTTCAACTAAACACATACACATCCATATACATAGCCTCCATTTACATTCCACCTGGAAACAATATCCCAATACTCTAAGAGATTCTCTCTTGGCTTTCTACTAATATCTCAAATGAAACTATAATTATGGGAGACACCAATATCAAATGGTCCTCCATTCAATCCCCTACTCACCCCCTCAACATTAACCTATATAACTATACCCAACTTATCAACACCATGACTAGACCATGCAAAGACTTCACTAGTGGTAACATCTTAGACTGGATTCTAGTCTCCCACCCTCACTACTACCCCAACAGTGGCACCCTTCCTGACTCCCTCAGCGATCGCCTTCCCATCTTCACTAGGCATCTGCCTTCTCCATTGCAAGTCACACATAATTATATCACCACCCGCTGCCGTAAAAACTTTAACCCAGAAGCTTTCTCTGACTCCCTAAAATCAATCAACTGGAACCGCTTAAAAACTTTACCCCTTGAAAATGCTCTCTCTGACTTTAATACAACCTTCCTAAAAGTTTTTGACATTTATGCTCCCCCAATAACCAAAAGAATAAAAAAGAAAACCTCCACCGGTTAACTAAAGAAGCACTAACCACCATGAAACCTAGACAAAGCCTGGACACAATACCATAGAAACAAAACTACATCTAACCTTAATAAATACAAAACCCTCCGTAACACAGTTAAAAAACTCATCTCAGCAGACCGTCAAAACTATTTCACCCACCTACAAAGCAACCACAAAACCAATCCCCAAAAGTTCTGGAGAGGCATATCTACCCTCTTAAAACCAGGTACTACTGAAAACCCAAATCCGTCCCCAAATACACTAGACATTGACCTAGCCACCCAATTTAACTCTTTCTTCATATACTATCTCCAAACTTACCTCTTCTTTTTCAAATAACAGCCCCCCTCCTGTCTCCACCTCTCTACAACCACCTTGCCTACAAACTCCATTCTCTCCTTCCCCACCCTCTCTACCACCTCCATTCCTCCTTAAACCTATTCCTTCTTCCATCATAAAAATACTCCTACAGAAACTAAAACCATGCACCAATGCCCCCGATAACATTCCCTCATACTTCCTCAGCATAGCCGCCGAAGCTATTGCTTTCCCAATAAGTATCCTTATCAACCGCTCTATCCTAGAAAGTACTGTTCCTCAAATCTGGAAAAAAGCCTGCATCATTCCTCTGCATAAAGGTAAGACAATAACATTAGCAATTTCCGTCCCATTGCCATCCTCTCTCCAATTTCAAAAATCCTAGAGAAATGCATCCATCTTCAACTACTATCTCATCTCTTAGACAACAAACTATTAACTCCTACCCAGCACAGATTCAGGCCCCATCATAGCACTATGACACTCCTCCTATCCTTCCTAGAAACTGTGAATAAAGCTAGAGACTCTGGCCTAACTGTTTCTACCATTCTACTAGATCTCTCCAAGGCCTTTGATACTATCTCTCATAACCTACTTCTTAATAAGCTATCCAACCTAAACCTTTTCACCATCATCCCTTACTTGGTTTACCAGCTATCTTTCCAACAGACAACAAGCTAAGTGGAAAAAAGCAACCTCCTCCTTTCTCTATACCCCAACAGATGTCCCATAAGGCTCTATATTAGGCCCCCCTCCTCTAATATTTTCATAAATGACTTCTTCCTCTCTATCCCTCATACAAACATCATACAATATGCTGATGATTCCACAATCTGTGCTGCCTCATCCATTCCAACTTTTCTAAAACTTACTCAAGGGTCCTTCGCCACAACAGAACAATGGATGAAACACAACCATCTAGCACTCAATGCCACTAAAACTAAACTTATGATAGTTACACCCTCTAAGGCCAATAACTTTGATAAAAATTCATTCCCTATCACCACCCAAAATAATACGCCTCTACAGCTAGTATCCGAATCCAAACTATTAGGAGTCCAAATCGACAACAAACTGAAATTCAACTCCCACCTACTACTAAATATAAAAAAAAAAAACCACCAAAAACTTGGCATGCTCTATCGACACAATCGGTTCCTCACCAAATCTACTCAGCTTTCTCTCTCCTTTATATTTCTCCTTCCTTGAGAAGGGAGAAAAAAATTGCCCACTTCTCTACGGTGCCCCTCTTCTAACAAACATACAGACATCACTCAAAACCAAACTATCCTCTTGTTATAATAAAATAGCCAAATTCGCCACCAGAACCAAATCATCTATACATCACTGTGAACCTCTCCACAAACTCAACTGGCTAGAACTACCCAACTACCTCTCATATACCCATCTCACATATGCCCATAAACTCATTTCAACCACACCTTTGTCCCTTCCTCTCTACTACCTTTAAAAGGCACCACACACAAAGTCTCTTAAGATCCAACAATCAAAACCTTATTGAAGTCCAGACCCCTCCATCCCCCAGGACAAAACCTCCTATCCTTCTCACTTGCATGCCTATGGAACTCCCTTCCCCCCACCATTCGCACAATCGCTAGCATCCCAGTTTTTAAAAAAATCACTACATTCTCACCAAACATCCACTTGGGAATGCTCCTACTCCCATCCCTCATAACCTACTCTTTTTCACAAAACCTTTTCTCTACTCCTTTTAAATCCCTTATAGCAAAGGCATGCTTGCATGCCTGCCTGCAGCATATATCTCCCTAACTACACCAGTAATTTCTTAGCTCTCTATCTATCCTAAAAAAAAAAAAAAACACCTTCTAACTTTCATTTTGTCTTTTTTTGGTCTGTGTCTATACTACTCTCAATGTAAACTTGCTAGATTAAGTGTTATAAAACCAATTTGTACAAATGATAGTCTTTGTAATCATCATGTAATCAAGTGTGCTATTAAATCCTTGTATAATCTAAATGTGGAGCTTTTCTCCCCAGGACTCCATTGAAAACAGGTTCTCAAGGCCCAATGGACTATCCTGGTAAAACAACTGCAAATAAATAAAAAATAAATAAATAAATAAATACATAAACCCCATACTGACACTTTTATGCAAAGTTTAGATAATGAACATTGCAACCTAGCAAGTGTATCAATATGAAAAGAGTATACATTAAGGTAACTCTGCTCACTGCCACAAGTCTAAGGCACCTCTGCATTTGGAAGAATACAGATATTTGTAAATCACTGAAACTTGGTTTGAATGTCCAAAAAGTGCTTCCTCCCTACTTGGTTTAGTGCCCACCATGCCTTCAGACACAATGGCAGCAGCTGCAGTGGCATAATATTTGTCATTACCGTATCACCTCCAGACAGATTCCCAGATACTCACAAATTGAATTAAATACCAAATCACACAAAAAAATCAACAGTTTACTGGTAGTTACAGGACCCCTTCTATAACCCTTGAAGTCCATGCCAAACTCTTAAATGTCATGGATGAACACCTCCTAAATAAGAACTCCATCATTCTGGGAGACTAACTACCCATCAACTGACAAGAGAACCTACACCAACAACTTCATATATTCTCTGAAGTTTTTATATCCAATAATTAAAAATGTAACGGGACCACATTACAGAGTACAAAACATTCTTGACCTGATCTTACAAATGTATTATAAATATATGCACACAAAATACTAAACATTCAAAGACCTAATGTAATATGAAAAAAAACTAAACCAGATAGTTCACGACATATTTATAATTTAATAAATACAAGCTTTCACGTATACAACATGATTTTTCAAGTAAATATACAAAGATCCATCTCACATTCTTATATACAACACTAAAGCACATAAAAAATATAATCCATCCTAATTAAAATATTTACATATATAATAAATAAATCAATGCGGTAACCTTCTAGACTTTAAAAACGGTTTTAAAGGGCAATAGTCATTCAAGCCTTAAATGGTCAAGTGCATTAAATCTAGTAATATATTCATATTCACAAACCTCAGTTCTGTTAATTCCTGGCACCATATGCAATTAACTGCAAAACTGAAAATGTAAAGCTATGTGTTGTACCAATTGACAAAATATATTTAACTACAGCATTTGCAGAATTCAGTTTCTTAATATCATATATATGTTGAGCTTTTCTATCTCATAACCGTTGGTTTGTTTTCCCTATATAAAAGGAAGTACATCCAGAACACCTAGCAACATACCCAAATTTACACTTTCACAATCAGCATGATGAAAAAACTCAAACTTACATTTAATTATAGAATATATTCATTCTATATACTAACAGTAATTACATTTTAAACAAGGAAATGTATCCTTAAGTATATTTAAACATCTCTTTCAATGCCAATAGTTCCTACACCCAGACTCCTATAACATAGCTGACTCTTCAAATTCATTTTATTCTTAAACACTATTCTAGGATTCATATCTAGAATTGTCATAATACCAGGTGAAGTTATTAAAGAAAATTTACCAGACTGGCAGTTATTAGTAAAGGTCAATATATCGTAGACTTACTTCATTTATTTTTATAGTAACGAGTCCTGTCCTTTGTCTTCTGAAATGAAGTACAGACATGCATTGCTCTCTTGCTGTTTTGTTCTCATATCCCCAAAATCACTGAAGAACATGCACTAAAAGTGCTAATGACTAGGAAAACTTCCTCCATGGGACGAGGTAACATATCTGGCTGTCTGATAAATACCATCTAACACACCCTAGAGGACCCCGTGCATAATTATAATCTACTTACCCAGAGCCTTGTTACAGTCAGACTTGATCAACAGTCATTAAAAATCTCATTAGGCTAAATCTGCCCCAATTAGTAACAAGCTCTTGACAGCAGTCACACTGTACACACAGTTTACCTTGATCTGGTTAAGCATTTAACATCATACCGCATTGTTGCATAACTAATAAAATAAATGCATTACAAACAGATCTCTTTGTGGTATGAGGGAGAGTAAACTGGCTGAAAGACAGAACCCACATAGTATAGATGGCAGGGGTAGCCTAAGAGAAAGTGAATGTGACCAGTCATGTCCCACACTGATCAATGCTGGAACTGCTTTTGTTCAGTATTTACTTTGAGACCTACAGACTAAACCAATACCTATGGCTAATCAAGTTTGCTGATGACTGCAAACCATGAACTACTGTCAAATACTCTTCTGACACGGAAGTCCTCCAGCAAGAACTTACACTTACAGATAGATAACTGGTGCATTGAAAAATTGGCTTAAACAAAGTATTAAAAAATACAACATTGTCTCAGTTGGCAGACAAACCACACTCCAGCATATAGTACTGGCAATACCCCACTTCAAAATGAAAATCTAATTAGAGACCCTCTCCTTTGAAATCTTTCTACATGGCACAGCTGATCATAAAGGGAATATCATCCAGCTCTAAAGATGTTATTGCACCCTTGTATGTGGCTTTTATCAGACCAATTATAAGATACACCTATGCAATGTACCTCAACAGACATGATCAAACACAGGAAAGACCCCCCAGTTTTCTAACAAACAAGATTATAGGCTTAAAAGTCCCTACAGTACCACAAAACACTAAAAGTACTGTTGATCTTTTTTACGTTTTACAAGTACTCAAATTTACCTAGCACATGACTGGCATTGCCCTTCTTGAGAAGGGACCTACAGACTAGAGGAGGGACCTGGCAAGACCTAGAATTCCTATATCCCTTGTTTCAAGAATATCCTTGTCCTTGATGGAATTATTTTCCTATCATTTGTAATATACATGATTTTGAGGTAAAACCTTGAAGGCTAAAGTTAAAGCGTTTTGAGGAAAAGTACTTAACATCCCAAGTCGCTAAATAAAAGTGTTCGAATTTATATCTGGGTTTTGGTTCCACAGCATGTTTGCTACTGAAAACCATTATTTTTCATTTGATACTTAGTAACAGTAGCAGACCTTAGCACTATAGACTTCATAACAAAATGTCATAATAATATAATTCTTTTAATTTTTAAGCAATCAGTAATGCTGTTGTTGTTGTTTGTCTTTCAGCTTTTCCCTGTAAGGGGTCGCCACAGCAGAACTCTGGTCCGCTAATGATTGGCAGTAGATTTTTATGAAATGCCGAGGTGCCAACTCGACGCCCAACCTTCAACGAAGGCATGCCCATTTATGCACGCATGTCTTTCGAACTTAAGCAATCAGTAATAATGTTTTAAAAATAATATTTTAATTCTATGTACTTGTGTAGTGCCTGCTTTTCTCAATTGTTGATGTTTACTTATTTATTTATATTTGTATGCCTTTTCTGGGGTAGAACACTGATCTCCATGGACCTTTTCCCAGACTCAGCCCAGGAGCAGTGTCCGATTAAGTAGCTTGCTCAGAATCACACAGTTAGGCAATGGAAGTGGAGGGAGAAAAAAATTGCACCACTAGACCATAGCTGTAAAACCCTCACACTCTCAGTCACTCACATACACACTCACTCTCTCAGAAACACAGTTAAATGACCTCGACTGAGGAGGAAGATTTATCCCTGCTTACAAAGATAAGAAGCCAAACGTTTTATCCACAATGAAAATTTATGCTATCAGATTAAAAATCTGCATGAAACTAATAACCTTGACAAAAAACTAGATCATGACAAGCACAGATGTATACTAAATGCTGTATAAGATGAAACGTGTACTAAAATTTACAAAACCTTTAACATTACTTAATCCCCAACCATAGCTCTCAACCTTCCAACTCCAAAATGAGGAGCACTACCTCTCATAATGTGGAAAACTTAGTAACAGACAGCTTTAGGCACCAGTGAACCCTGTGGTCGCTGGGGGCCCCCTGTTCCTTAGGGACCCCCAACCACAGCAAGCTATCTTATCTTGATATTTTGTAGCAAGTTTGTCAAACCAACAAAAGTTAACACAGCAATATTGTATACTTAATAAACCAGGTGGGTAATAACATATCTCCTTTAAATTTCAAATATATTTCTGGTTATTTTAACAGTATTTTATCAAGTAACAATATTCACAATGCCATTAAACATTTTACCACTACCACAGTGCCCTAGCTTAGGTAAACCCTGCTGGTGGACATTCTGTCCTTTACGTACCTGCAATACCCATGGTTGCAGGGGACCGCTGATAATTACATAAATAAGGAAAGCACTACAGATCAGCAGCCCAAAGTGACCAATGTTGGAGCTTCCCTGGGATTTTTAAGAAAAGCTGATACTCCCAGTCTTCAGGGATGGTTCTCTTTCAGGCAGTGTTATAAATGCTGGCAACACATCAACTACTATAACTCTCAACCTGAAGAGATCTATTATTTTTGCCACTGAGTAGAATAAAGGCTCAAAATCAGGAAGATATTTGAAATGTTGTTCTAATTCAATTAAAAAATTATAGAATAACATCTTTTGCATCAACATGCATTTTTGGACAACAAGATGTATAAAACTCTGATATCGAGATTTATTGACTGACTGTAATCCTGAAGAATATACCAGCAAATCAAACTTTTTACAAAGTACAGAGCAAAACTAAGACAAAATCAGGGAATGTCTCTGAAATCAGGGGTAGTGACAGGTATGCATTACTCCTCAATGAGGTAAATAATGACAGGTATGTATTACTACTCAATGAGGTAAATAAATTGACTTGTTCCGCTGCGGTTTGATAACTACCAAACTACAGTCGGATTGCTTGTGGCACTGCCAGTAGTGCAAAATGTTTTACTATTTGCTGAAATAAGTACAAAACTAGTATTTCTATGAATTACACATGTGTGTGTGTAGCTGTCAAAAAAAAAAAAATCAGATTTTTATCTGTGTACACATCCAAAATGTTGGGACACATACATTATTTTCTTGGCATCAGTAAAAAATGCAGCTAACAATTTATTACACTTCAAAATTAAGGCATAAAATATATTACAGAATATGCAGACACATTTTCTGTGATTATGGTGTCCCCACTGCCCAGACTGTATAAATGGATACAGCAAGGCCCACCACTTAATCATCTTTAACTCTGTGGGGGTAAATTGAAAAGAAAAAATATATTAATTTTCTGATTACACTGTCTAACCTAAACACAGTGTGGTCATTGTTTCTTTTACTTTTCTCACAGACTTTAGAAGTGTACAAAGAAGTTTACTTTAGCTTGTGTTGGGGGCAGTGTACTGTCTGGGAACAACAAAGTAGAATATATTACTGGAATCATTATTTTTTCACTTTCCTAATAATCACTGCCAGGCACATATACAGGTGGCTGCCTTTGGGGTTTAGGGGTGAAGAGGTAGGCTGTGTATATGTGTCAGCAATCATTTAAAATACATGACTGTGGCAGTTTGAACCTCTGCTTATATCCCAGTCTAACATCAAAGGGATGCATAGTCAGGGACTGTCTTTTCAGAGGGGTTAGGGAGGCAGGCAGTATTCTCAGACAGGACCAGTGTATCCTCACAACAGTCTTATTAGTGTATTGTGCACTACTATTTCAACAGTTTTGAACATTAAGCCTTGACTAGGACACAACTTAGATCTTCCTTAAAAGAAACAAAAATAAGACTGAAATTCTTTTTGCACTTATGATTTTTCTTTAGGCCACCACTGGATTAAAATGGTTGGGAAAAGGCTCTAAAATGCATCCCAGAGCATCTATAACCCCCATAGCTTCTGGAGGCACCAACTTAACAGAGTTATTTCTTAAATGGTTATCACTGTGCTGTCTTGGTCAGGAAAGGTATGTTGAAAGAATGCAAGGAAAACTAAAGATGGACAGCAGCACTGAATTTCTTTCTTTAATCATAATATCTGTTCAAGCCATCATTGGATGAAAAGGCTGTGTAAAAAGAAAAAAAATAATTAAAATGCACATCAGAGCATACAGGAAGTTATGGCTTCTTGAAAAAGCTGAAATGTAAGGCAAAATATGAGAAAAGGAAGAAAAATAGTAATGCATATGGGATGGGAAGCACTGAAGGATGTGTGCACGCATGTGGGAGAGTTGAAACACTAAGCAGTGCCTAGAGCACTATTTCACCCAATTCCACCCTGTACATAGAGTTTTGTACTGTATCATTATTGTAATTAAATGTCAGTAACTGCGAGTGCCCCTTTGTGAGATGGGCCACATAGTGTAATGTAATAACACTGTAGCTACAGGTCAGTCTCTGCTACTACTCCTAAATGTTTGCAGCATGAACTAAAATATTGCTTCGGAGGAGTGGCAGTGACAAGGTAATACTTATAGGTAGGTACTAGGCTATCTGCCCAAGGGCATTTATAAGCCTAGCCAGAGTGTCTCAGCTTTCGTCGCCCCACTGATTAACTGAGCCTCTGTCAAGAACAACCAATGAAGTGATCCCAGGGGTGTATTTTCTGTTACCCATCCCTTCGTCAAGGTTTCTCTTTAAGAGTGTTAGTGAGGGGCTCTGCCTAATGTAGTTAGGAATTTTGTTCCAAAGCATGGGGAGTCTCTGTGACAGGAATCTATCCCTCCAACATGTTCTATTTATTGTTGTGGCAAGGTTTAGCTCACTAGAGCGAGTGGCTCGCAGTGACTTGGATTTCTTTAGGTGGAGCATGTCCATCAATTCTGAGTTGAACATGGCTTTGCAAGTCAGGCAGAGATCACCTCTGAGTAAGTGATATGCGACTGAGTACAGGAGTTTTTCCAGTCGGGCTGTGTAGGACATATGTTTGAGGCCAGTAATCCTCTTGGTGAGGTACTTTTGTGATCTTTCCAGCTGTTGGAAGTGTCTTGTGAAGTACATCCCAAATGGGGCATTGTACTATAAAGATGGGTCTGATGAGTGACAAGTAGAGGGGCACTATAACCTCTTTATTTCTAGATGCAAACCCTTTAGTAATTGGATGGGCTACATAGAAGGATTTCCTAACTACTTTGCCAATATGATTGTCAAAGGAGAGATTACTATCTACCTGGGTCCCAGATCTCTTATAACCTCTTCTGTATTACGGGGGCTGCCACCTATGTGGTAATTCATGGGTGTTTTGTTTTTCCCAAATGGGATGACTATCCATTTTTTGGTATTTAGCTTGACACCATGACTTTGACACCAGGTGTCAGTCTCAGTAAGACCCTTTTGGAGAATGACTCTCCGGCTGACACGGACAATTATGGCTCCCAGTTTGCAGTCATCGGCAAACTTGGTTAGCCATAGCCCTCCTGTGTTTGCCTGTACTTCTGAGACGTATATGCCAAATAGTAGGGGTCCCAGGATCGAGCCTTGTGGGACACCACTTGTGACTGGTTTAGAGTCAGACCTGGAGCCCACTATTCTTACCGTGGGAGTTGTCTGTAAGCCAGATGGCAACCCATCTCGTGACGTAGGGATTTTATGTTCAGGCTGGTGAGTTTTTCTATAATTCCAGAGTGGGGAATGGTGTCAAAAGCCTTGGCGAGGTCAAGGTAGGCTGTGTGAACTACCTTCCCCTCATCTATTGCCTTGGTGACTGTCTCGAAGAAGTCAACCAGGTTTAGTAGGCATGATCTGCCCTTAAAGCCGAACTGGGTCGGGTCAAGTGTTTGGAGGTTCCCAATGTCTTTGTTAATGAGTTTCTTGATGATGCGCTCCATAGCCTTGTAGACCAGGCTAGTCAGGCTTATGGGTCAGTTGTGGCCTCTCCTTTGTGGAGCGGAATAACCGTTGCTGTGCACCATTCTATGGGCACATAGCCTGTGGAGAGGCTGAGGTTAAACAGTGTGTTTAGGTGGGGGGTTAGTTCGTTCTGTAGTTCATGCACGACGCAGCCTGGGACACAATCTGGCTTCATTGACGCTGTGCTTTTTGGCTTTGGAAAGAGCTGTTTTCGCCTGTGCGCCTGTGATTTCTGGGACACTACACTTTTCTGGTATTGTTGTGGGCCCTTTTGGGGGTGAAGTCTGCACTGAATCTGACAGGATGTTGACAATATCAGTGGGTTCAGTATATTTTGTGCTATTTTGCACTAGCTCAGTGCATATCTGCGAGTTGCCACTTAGATTCTTGAGATAGCTAAAGAAGGCTTTGTGGTTATCTTTCGAATCCTTGGCTATTTTTCTTTCGAAGTTAGCCTTGGAGGATTTTATGAGGGACCTTATTTTCTTACTGATACTGATCAGGGATGTCTTTCCTTCTTGGGATTTGCTTTTTTTCTGAACTAGTTTCCTCCTTCTATTGTATAGCCTGTTTATGGCAGGAGTCCACCAGACTGGTTTCCTTCTCTTAGAGGAGTGAGTCTTAGTTTTGTTAGAGATGGCATGATCCATGCATCCTTGTAGGTGCTTGTAGAGTGCATTTGTAAAGGTTCCTGCATCTTGGACACTGTTATCCTTTAGCATGGGGACTGTGAAACTTACCACCTCTGTCTTAAGTAAGGTGAAGTTTGCTATAGAAAAGTTTTTCACTGTGATTTCCTTGGTTGGAGGTGGTGGTGTGGTGTGGACATCCAGAGTGATTAGTTTATGGTCTGATCTAACCAGTGACAGGTTGACCTCCGGTGTGGAACACCTGTCGCCCATGTTGGTGATGACCAGGTCCAATATGTTTTCACCTCTGGTAGGGGAGTTTACCAGCTGATCCAGGGCATTTGAGTTGATAAATTCCAAGAAGCGCTGGACCTGGGAGTTTGTACTCGAGTAGTTTTCCCAATTAACGGTAGGGTAACTGAAATCGCCCAATATCAGGGTGTTTGGTAGGACCTTCATGTTTTCCAGTGTCTCCAGAAAGGCAGAGTGGTAGTACTGGGTCATGAATGGTTTTCTGTAGCAGGCCACAATTTGCATTGCAGATTTGCCTGATGTTAGTTGCACATGGATGATCTCAGAGGTATCATGCTGCGCCACTAACCTGGAGGTGTAGGTATCCTTGATGAATATGGATACACCCCCTCCTTTTGTGTTTCGGTCCATGTTCTGTGGCCAAAACGTGTGGTATGAGTTGTAGCCCGGTAGTGCTGGGGTGCTCTGTGGAACCTTGAGCCAGGTTTCAGTTACTGCTCAGATGTCAACGTTCTCCATAGTGAGGAGTGCTTCGAGCGCGTGCATTTTGAGATTTAAACTCCTGGCGTTGAGTAGCATAACCCTAATTTTTTTTTATTTGTGCTATTTACGAAGGTGGGTTTGACTTTTGAGCCTTACCTAAAAAAGGCACTATAGGGGCAGCAAAAGCCTTGACCAGCATTTGAAAGCCTAGGGGTGACGGGTGCAAGCCGTCGCTTGCGAAGCAACAAGGCTTGTCGAGCATGTCATCCCAGGCTGACAGACACTGGATCCCCTTTGAATGACACCAGAAGCCTAGCCAATTGTTGAAATTGATCATTTTTTCTTTATACTGCGGTATCATTCTTGGTGAGGGCAGGGTGCTACTCAGGGTCAGGGTTATACCTGCCTGGGCTACATGATCAAAGAGCTCTTCCATGTCTCTTTTCATGTAGTCCAGGGAGGTACGTCTCAGGTCATTCACACCAACAAGAACAATGACAGAGCCATATTTCTACTTGTTCTGGAGTGACCTGAGTGCTTGTGTTATGTGGCGGATTCTGGCTCCAGACAGGCAGCTAACTGTAACCTTCTCCTTGTCCAGCCTAGTGAGTGGGAAGTCAGTGTGCCTGACTATAGTCTCGCCTATTACTAGTGTGTTAGGAATGTTATTTCACCTTAAAGGCTGTGATTCTACGGCACACTGACTTTGTGTTTTATGTGTTGACTGGTTTATGATGGGAGGTGCAGGTTTTTTGGGTGTCTGCTTTGGAGGTCTGTGATGCTTTTGCAAGTTTTTATTTAGAGCCTCAGAGTACAATTTTGTGTATTTGTGTGTATTTTTTGCCAGTGCTGGTTTAGTATGTCTATGTGAGGCTGGAGGTGTGGTGCAAGTGTTAACCTTCTCATCATGACTGCCTGTTCCAGTCTTGGGTGGAGAGAGCTTAGCCTCCAATTTAGCTATATAATTGCATCTCTCATATATGTTAATGTTTTGTGGTAGGAGGAGAGGGTTGTCTGTGTACATGAGGCAGTTGTAACATTGCCTCAGGATACCCAGGTTCACCAGTTGGACTGGAGAGTATATCTGAAATTGCCCTTTGGTCATGCCTGAATAGTAGGGTGAGCTGCTTAGTCGCTTGGTTAGTGAGGGGTGAATAATGAACCTTGCCCTGCTGGGCAATCAAGTGTCAGGGTATATTAGTGCTTGCTATTAGGTCTGAGCAAGTGCTGGACTACAAGATGTTTTTTAAGTGCTTAGGTTGAGAGTTAGACTACTTTCAAGGGAAAAACTGAAGAGGAGACTTGCTGGAGCCGGAATAAATTTAGCCCTAGCTAACCGGAAGTGCAAAACCGTGCAAATGTGGTTTTTACAGCAGGGAAATGAAAGAGATAGAAATGAGCCCAAAATGGCCTATAAACTACTCACTTCTGGGCTGGAACCACTCCTCCAGGGACAGATGGCTGCTCAAAGCTCAATCTCTCACAGGTGAGCAGAGAATCCTCCCTCTATCCAAGCAAGGTATGGGCAACTCAGAAAATTGTAACACAGCCCTGAATTCAAACCAGTAAATAATACACTTAAAACAGCTTTAGATGACTACAAGCAATCAGAAAAGGCTTTTAAACAAATTACCCAATTAACCAGTAAAAAAACTCAAAACTGAACCCTGATCCTATAGTCTTCAATCAGACAAGTTCTAACTGCTCATTCTTGCCCACTGGGGTGCAGGGGAACCTTCTCCAAAAAAGAAGGCCTGGATTAGTGCTCAAGTTATACAAACAAACAAACAAAAGCTAGATTCAGCAGGTCTGGATCTAGTCTATGCTACAGCAAACAAGGTGCACCAATTTCAGTAAAAAACAGTTCATATATGCAGGCAGTATAAGCCTTTAACCAGAAATTCCCAGCTCAGAAGGGCAGTCCAGCCTCTCCTCCCACAAGAGTGCAGACCACAAACCTTCTTAAATGTAAAATAACTGGCCTGAAGCCCAAGGGCTTAAACCAGAACTAATACACTTTTAGAATAACAGACACTGAGCCTTCAATCAGCAGTTCCCAACTTAGAAGGATGTAAGCTACCTGTCTTGCCACAACAGTGCAGACCACAAACTTTCTTAATGTAAAGCAACTGGTCTGAAGCCCAAGTGCTTAAACCAAAAGGCTTAGAATGATAGTTACATCAAGTAGTAATAAATACAATTGAGTACTTTTAAGATGACCAAAAGCAAAATAAAGTCGGAAGAAACACAAATACAGTAAAAGCGGATGAAAAGTGTAATATCTATATATATATATATATATATATATATATATATATATATATTTTTTTTTTTTTTTTTTTTTGAGTAAGCAAATAAGATGGGTCCAAGAGTATCCAAATGCAAATTTACAAGAGGGGGGGGAGCAGTTTCAAAGCCACCAAGATTAAACACCAAAGCAGGGAGGGTGGATGGAGAACTAACTGAAAAAACGAGAGCCACAACTTCCAGCTAGATAGTATTCAATGCAACACAAATAAATCAATTTAAATGCTGTATTTGAAAAAAGTGCAGATAAAGATTTACTTAAATTCACTCATACGTCCAGTTGATTGCATGTAGGTCTTGGCCAGCTCAAATAAAGTACCTAAGGGGCCCCAAAATGCTAACACCGACCCTGCTTACTAATGGATTACTAACAACTGCAACTAAGAAGCTCATAGGATGTCTAAAATGTGACATTTTTATTTACAGAATAGGTATTTTAATGAAATAATATGATTCAGTTCTATTTACCATTGACATTAGTTACAATATTGCGAACACTGACTGTACGTATGACAGACTCTTTCAATGTGGAACTTTGAGGAACATGAATTTAAGACTCCCAACTGAAGAACGTTCCTCGAAATAAGGTACACATGACAGGTATGTCCCCAACACTCAACAATAAACCAAGCAAAGATAGTACATTACTGACACTTACAATGCACTGTTTTGCACTTTGCTTCCTGCAGGCAAAAAACGTTGACAAAAAATTCTACCG
Source organism: Protopterus annectens (assembly GCF_019279795.1). Lineage (NCBI taxonomy): Eukaryota > Metazoa > Chordata > Ceratodontiformes > Protopteridae > Protopterus > Protopterus annectens. The sequence goes on from NC_056739.1 coordinate 1,861,472,700, forward strand.
AGCATGGTAAGATCAACTATCTAACACCCGACTAAGAAACGTAGTACAACAAACAAAACGATAGTAAACTTCAATAAAATAAAGCACACTGCAACCACTACTTATTAATGCCAATGCGCGTAAAGAGGCGAATTATTAAACCAGCATGAGTAAGGGGGACATACTCAAGGTTACACACTGAGCCAAACCAAAATAATGACAGGAAGATCAAAATGTTCAATGCATGAAAGCTGGATGTTAGTAATGTATCTAACTACTTCAGAAATGTGCTTATGGAAATATTTGTCTTTTACAGAGTCTGAATGCAATAAAATCTAGCAAATTTGCTGACCACCACGTCGTTTTATGAGTGGAGATCCCTTTGGTGAGCAATGGAACAGGCCAAAACAGGGTCACGAAAAACGTTCTTAGAAAGGGGATTAAATAAAGTGTGAACCTACGTTTCCTATAGGAAAGTTACTCACGTGTGATATGTAGTTGTCAAAATTAGAGCTCAACGGGATGGTTAGATATTATTTAATATAATATTATAAGTTTTGCAAAGACAGCTGCTGGTATATTCTTCATTTTTTATAAGAGCACATCTAGTTGGTTTAACGAGTTATTGTAATAATTTGTGGATTAGTTCTTTTAATATGGCTACAGCCAGAAGTCGTCTGTATCAGACGGGGAGAACGGTTCTTAATCTTGGGAAAAGAGCAAATTTTAAAGCACCATGTCCGCCTTTTGCTTATTGTAGGTTCTCTACTGATGTTCTTGACAAAAACAATACTTGCAGAACTTCCCCCTGGCACCTTCATGGAGCTGTGTGCTTGCAGAGGGCAGCTATGGTCTCAAAGCAGAAGACTCCACTGGAAGAAGAGGTTGAACGTTTGATGTGGCAGGTGAGTCTTCTGCAGTTCTGTTTCAAAAGCATTTGTGTTAGTAGTGTGGCGTTTTTTGTAGATACATGAGATTTTGTAGGACAAACTATGTCCAAGCCAGTGCAAAGGATTGAATTTCACTTTTTTGCCAGAATAGAAGCCTCTTGTAGCGTTCCAGCTGATTATGCTGCTTCACAATAACATTTAGGTGTGCAGATGCAAAATACTTCTTTTACGTAACAGTTGAAGACGACTTAGGAAATATTGTTTGTCCTAAAATCTCTGGATGGGGCATTTGCAATTTTTCAGTTTTTTTTTTGCAGGACACAGCTGCCTAAATAGGAACTGTCCTGCACAAAGAGGGACAGGTGGTATCCCTAGTTTTAGCATGCCATCTAGGATAACAGGCACAGAGAGAGATAGCAACATGTTGTCAGCACTAAAGTGACAAGCTGTAGGGAATGAATGCTGTGGTTTTCTTATGCATGGAGTCTTCTGTTTCAGTCTGATGTTTATGTAGTGTCATGTGTAGACAATTTCTGTTGTATGTTTAATCAGTCTTAAGCAGTGGTGGGTGATGACTTCAGAGTAGGGGGAGCTACAGGAAGCAACTGAATAGATGAGAACTGAAGTGGGCTCGTGTTATATTATAGTAAATCACTAACCATTTCCTGAGATTAAACATCATGTAGAGTCACTTAGTTATTGCCAGTGTACCCACTCATTTGATTATAGTTTTTAATTTGAGATCAACATGGCCAGTTTTAGGTGAAATGGAGCCAAAGACAAAGGACTTCATGGCCGCTCCATATTGCACACTGGTTACCCCAGTTTTCCCTCATGCTGGTCTCCAAGGTATATTTAGACAGCTTGCTCCTTTTTTTGTTCACAGTTTATTTTACTCTTCAGCTTCTCCACTCTTTCAACTCCCCTAACTGGCTGGAACCACATAAGTAATATCAGTTACTTAGTCCGGTCTTATTACTCTCCAGTAATAACAACAGTGGAAGTAACTGAATTAAGCTGAGTCATGGACAGAAGCTTTTGTATTCTAAATTAACTGAGGTGCATTTTGGAGGCTTTCTACAACATTTTCATCCAGTGATAGTCTGAGAAAAGTCATGAGTAAGGAGAGAAGTTCTGTCTTTTTCTTTTCAAGAAAGAAATAAGTTGTGTTCAAAGCTGATAATAGAAGTTCCTAAAAAACAAAAACAAAAAAAAAACAGGAAGGACAGCCATTTGAAAGATTATGTGAATCACATCTCAGAATAGTGACTAGTTCCTGATCCTGCAGATAGTACCCTTCTGTGTACCTCTCTGGTGACTAATGTGAAAGAACAAATGGCTGCAAACATGTATTTTAAGTTGTTACCATCATGCATATACACAATATGCCTCCTCTTCACCTCCCTGCTCAAAGATGGCCATCCTCTGTGTCCTCCACTAATGTTAAATTGGGGCAAAAGTGAAAGAGCAAATGGCCACAGTAATGTTTCAACTTATTGCTGTCAGACATAGAGATGCAGCTTGCTTCCTTATACGTACCCAGAAAAGATAGCCACCTGTATACGTGTCTGATGTTTGACTGATAAATTTTCCCCACTTTTTCACACATAGTAATGTGTTCCCTCTTATTGCTTCTACACAGTAAACTGCTCCTAGGAAACCTGTAGTGAGTTTTTGGGCATACATTTGAGGTCTAATTGCAAAGTTAAATAATAACCATGCTGTCCCTACCCTCCATGTACATTATACTGATCATCAGTGCCCACCTTTAGGTTGGTTTAATTTTAGAATAAGTGGGGCTCAAGGGTTAAGAGGTTAAGAATGGAACATATAACTAAACCTGTCAAAAATCTCTTTATACAGCTGAGGTTCTACGGACCCCTCAGAAATTCTGACGGTCTAGATGTACTGTGATGAATTTTAAGATAAATATTATACGTTACCTAGAAGAGCTATGCATGTGTCTTCCAGAACTGTGTGCACCCATAGATTAAATTGGTGTTTCACACATGCTCGTACATACTGACACTGCCCCTGATGAGTGAGGTTTATCACAAGCTACTCCTACGTCCTCATTCTCTATCATACTCTTTCTCCCTGAAGCTGTCCTGTCTCTCTCACACTCTGCATGCTTATAGGCAGATAAGAGGCACGTGTGTTCAATTATGACATGCTTTTGTTGTGTTTCAAGGAGCCATAATACCAGGATATAACATAAACATAAAAGGACATAAATACTTCACATAGAATCAGAGCCAGAAACTCAATCAGCTATGCACTGTGAGGTGGCAGTGTTGCATGTTGCACAACTGCACTAGTGGTCAGTAGCAATCTGCCTAGGCTGCAAAAGATAACCAGTTAGTCAAAGGCATTTGATACTGTCTCACACCAGAAACTGCGTGTTCAACTCTCCTCAGTAGGACTTTTAACAATAGTCCTTGTTGTAGTTTCTTAGTTACCTATCTGGAAGGCAACAAGCAGTTAAATGGCAACAAACCTACTAATCCTTTCAACCAGTTAATAGAGGTTTTCCTCACTACTCTATCCTGGGTCCTTTCTTATTTAGTATATTTATTTGTAACCTCCACATCTCCAGTCACAATGCTAGTTCAGTATGCAGATGACTCAACATTAATGTGTGCAGCCTCAACAATAAATAAGCTGCAAGACATTACCTAAAAATCTTTCCTCTCTGTAGAAACCTGGCCCAAAGAATCAAATCTCCTGCTCAACCCCAGGAAAACTAAGTTAATGCTTTTTACCTCAAAAAGTTGCCAAAATCAAAAGCAATGTTTTACCACAAGGTCTGTAAATAATACTGTAATTGATACTGTAGCTCACAGTAAACTTTTAGGCTTTATAATATGCTTTGTATCTTGTAGACTTGTTAGGGGAGACGTATGCCTCGCCTACAGAGCAACCCAAGACCCAAACGTAATGAACTTACTGCATATCCATAAATCAAATGGGTCTAGGGCTACCTGTTCCGAGGATTTAAATATGGCCTGTGATTTAAATAGGACATGCTGGAGGGACAGATTTATCTCCCAGCGACTGCCACATCTTTGTAGCATGTGAAACCAAGCACCTCTATGTCACTGTTCAAGAGGAACCTGGATGAGTGGATGAGGCACCGTAAATTCTTACTGAGGATGGTGCCCAGTACCATCCTGGATATGGGTAGTCATCACTAAATGCAATCTTGGGTATTGACTAGTACCTCTGTGGTATTATATTGAGTTGAAACAGCTAGGCTTAAACTTACCTCCAGGTCGATAGCCTAGTAATCTCCTATGATCCTTTAGCCTAGTAATCTCCTATGATCCTTTGACAATATCAGATATGACCAGCATATTGCACACCATTAAATGTAGACACCAGAAACTAGGCTCTCTTTACAGGATCAATGGATTCCTTCTAGATAGAGCAAGAAAAACTCTAGCCACAACCTTCTTATTGCCAACTGTATAATACACTGCTCTTATTCTAACAAACTTAAACAATACTCAAAGAAAGAATCTTGCCTCCTACTACAATAAAATAGCTAAGTTTGCCACAAATCTTCCTCATAGGACCCATCATTGTTATAGCTTAAAGCAATGGAACTGGCTTTAATTACACAACTACCTATCATATTCATAACTAACCCCAGCACCCAAGCACATTCATCATCCAGAAAATGCCCTGAACTACAAAATTTATTACTGTCCTACTGTCCAGCAAGGGACCTCCTTTCTAGTAACAAATTATTATTACTAACAACTAAGTCAAATAATCTTGCAGAAGACTCAGCCTGCTCCAAATATATTGCTGAACTCTTGCACAAATAAAATTCTCCAACAAAGTCAATAGTTGTAAACCACTGCTTAAACAACATCTTAACCGATCCTGGTCCTGCACATGCTCATCACAAGGCTGAGACTTTGTGTTCACCATACAATACTCTCAACCTCTCACTGCAATGACAGAACAATTTTTATACATAACTGCTGCCTATATAATCCACTAAGTTGCACATTGGCTTTTACTTTAGTAACTTCCATCTCTATAAAAGCTTAGAATTGATAAATGTGACTACTGTTTGTGTATAAATGTAAATAGAAATGTAGCTACTCTGTGATTAAGTGGAATTTAGTATAATGCAATGTAGGCAAATGGAGCTCCCCCCCGGGCCTCCACTGAAAATGAGTATTACCCAGTTGGACTTTACCAGTAAACAAAAACAAATAAATAAATTATTCTGTATAGTGCTGATATTGGACATTAGTGGAAAATGAAGGAAATTATGGATAATTCAAAAAGCCAAATGCAGTGCTGCTATCAGTTGAGGCAGGAGACTCACGTAAACATAAAAGAGAGCAATCCAAATCCAAGTGTGTGACCCTCCAGTGGCAATGAAACGAAAAGCAGAGATTCAAAGGAACTTCAAATAAGATGCATTCATAAAAAATAATAAAGTTTATTCCAATGAGAGCCGCTACCAAAGGCTTCTTCAGACTCTTAAAACAATGAATAAAACTGTTTGAATCATTTTAAACCATCCTTAAGCTTCCTATTGGACATTACAAATTGATATGTCACATGTTATCTTGTCTTAAAGGAACAGATACTCAAAAAAGTTAACATAGTTAAATGCAACAATATTTAGAAGGAATACTTCCATCCAAATATACAATTAATGATCAGAATGTCCATGCAAATAAGTAAAAAATATGCATATACCCTGATACATTCTAAAAAATAAAAGGAGCATTGTGCTTGGTCCTATATCATTCTACAATCATTAAAAAACTGTTGCTACATTCATTAAAAACCCTGAACACAAAACAACATAGCGAATATAATGTATTTCGCGATGTGCCTCATCAAGGAGTCAGACCTCATCATATCGGTGAAAGGCTGTAGTCCAAGATTAAAAAATTCCACAAATAGGAACCTCTTAGATTCCACGTAAAACAAACTGTTTACAAGTTGTAAAGTGCCGTGTGCTGTAGGAACTCTGAATGCAATTGAGTACAACCTAAGTGGTAAAGGTACGCTTACATTTTTAGTACAGAGTTCTCGCTATATTATTTTTTAACCTGATATATGCAAAGTTGCATTCGACACAACACTATCTTAGTAGAGATGCTAGATATTGAAACGCGATAGAACTTGCTGTTTATCTAAGGATTTTAATGTTTTTAACACCATGAGGAGAGAGAATGTTCAGGGTTTTTAATGAATGTAGCAACAGTTTTTTAATGATTGTAGAATGATATAGGAGCAAGCACAATGCTCCTTTTATTTTAGAATGTATCAGGGTATATGCATATTCATGGACATTCTGATCATTAATTGTATATTTGGATGGAAGTATTCCTTCTAAATATTGTTGCATTTAACTATGTTAACTTTATAACATGTGACATATCAATTTGTAATAGGAAAGGAAAAGATTATAATAAAAAAAAAATCAAACAGTTTTATTCATTGTTTTTTTAAGAGAAAGCCTTTTTTATAAAAGCCACTCATTGGAATAAACTTTATTATTTTTTATGAATGCATCTTATTTGAAATTATGGATAATGTTTTGAGTGTATTTTACTGCTATTAACTAATCTGCACGGGTAACTGATTTGTTTGCAGTTAAAAGCATTCTGTATCTTTACAAATCCTTATATGTTTAAAAACTTTCATTTTGTGGCTTTCTCTAGTGCTTACTTTCTGTAGGCTAATAGCTTTAGTATTGTCCACACTCTCCCTCCCAGTTGGTGTCTTGCTGTTATAGTTGGTGGCTTTGCAGTTGCCCACCCCTACTGTAAATCTGATCTGGGACACTCCTCCCAGTCTAGTGTCATTAGCTCATTCTACCTAATACAGAGAGAACATTTTCTTTAAAAAAAAAATGTTTTTTTTGCCTGAATTTCCTTGTGTTCTGACTGTGCTTCTCAAACATTTTGGAAATGTAGAGTATATTTCAGAGCATTTATTGTAACTGTAATTGCCTTAATATTGTTACAACTCAAGTGATCTAGGTTGCACTGCATCTGAAGTGTCTGTGTGTTTTAGCTGCTTTTCTGTATATATAGACTTCTTTGTGTGTTAGCATTTTCTGTGTTTATTTACTGTATTATTGCATTGTTTAGCCTGTTTCAAAAAAAAAAAATACTATCTTGTTTGCTCGTTTCCCACCTTTTCTAGCCAGCCCATATCCCAGGCCTTGCTTGTCTCAGGACTTTATTTTCTGTGCTCAGAGCTATCCAGACCTTGCTTTGGTAGAGGGAAGTCCTACTGCCTACCAGTGGGACTGGTGAGCATTGTACTTCCTATCTAACGCTAGAAGAGTGGTTTCCAGATCTGAAATTGTAATTGTATTAGCATTTTGGGCTGATTTCTATCCCTTTCAACTTTCTGGCTTAAAAACGTGTGTGTTTGCACATTTTTCACATCGTGCAGCACTGCGAGGTTACACTTAAACTATTCCAGGAGCCAGAAAGTCTGCTTTTAAAATCTTCCCTTAAAACTAGCTGGTTTCTCACTAGTAACACTAAAATCTGAACCCCTGTGACTAGCACTTGCTCTAGAACCTGTTGGAAAGCACTAGGAAGCCTGAAACAGATACAAGCACTCAGCTCTCCTTGTCAATAAGGAGAAATTAATCATAGGCACTAAACAGCTTATAATTGCAAAGTACCTTGCAAAGGAAAGGGAAAACAGCTCTTATACTTTACAAAAAAGCACCTAAACAGGCATGTCTAAGGGTCAGCTTCTGGTGATTTCTCCTGTCCACCTGGTGAATCTGGGCATACTGGGGCAATGCTGCAACTGCCTCATGTACACAGACAATCCTCTCCTCCTACCACCCAACACTACAACCTGCGAGAGATGCACTTACATAGCCAAACTGGAAGCAAAGCTCTCTCTGGCCAAGATTGTGCTAGACAGTCAAGAGGAGAAGGTTAACACCTGCATCACACCTCAAGCAACTCATAGCCCTTCAAAACCCACACCATCAACGCCCACACATAGCAACACTAAGCCCCATATGCAGAGGCCCTTAACATTAACCTGCCCAAGCAACAAGGACCTCCGAAGCCTAAACGCAAACAAAACACCAGTCACAACCAAAGTGACACATAGCTCACAACACCAGTGTGCCACCCAACAACTGCCCCTAAGGCAAGACAATGTACCCAACACTTTAGTCATAGGTGACCCTATAGTCAGGCACACTGATGTCCCACTCACCAGACTGAACAAGGAAAAAATTACAGTCAGCTGCCTGTCGGGTGCCAGGATCTGCCACATAACGCATGCATTCAAGTCACTCCACAACAAGTACAAATACGACTCTGTCATTGTCCATGCTGGAGTGAATGACCTGAGACGTACCTCCCTGGACTACATGAAAAGAGACATGGAAGAGCTCTTGGATCATGCGACCCAGGCAGGTATGACCCTAGCCCTGAGTAGCATCCTGCCTTTGCCCAGAATGATACCACAGTATAAGGACAAAATGATTCACTTCAACAATTGGCTAAGCTTCTGGTGTCATTCAAAGGGGATCCAGTATTTGTCTGCCTGGGAAGACATGATCGACAAACCACGATGCTTTGCCAGAGATGGTCTGCACCTGTCACCCCTGGGATTCAGGTTACTGGCTATAGCTCTTGCCACCTCTATAGTGCCTTTTTTAGGCAAGGTTCAAAGGATAAAACCACCACCATAACAGATAGAAGCATGCAAAATCTGAAGGTAATGCTACTCAATGCTAGAAGTCTAAACCTCAAAATGCACTCTCTCGAGGCACTCCTAAAAATGGAGAACATCGATATCTGTGCAGTAACTGAGACCTGGTTCAAGGCTCCAGAGAGCACCCCTGCAATACCAGGCTACAATTCTTACCACACTTTTCGGCCACAAAACCAGGACCGAAACACTAAAGGTGGAGGAGTGTCCATATTCACCAAGGATATTCACACCTCCAGGCTAGTTGCCCAACACAATGCATCTGAAATTCTTCAGGTGCAACTAACACTAGGTAAGACTGCAATCCAAATTGTAGCTTGCTACAGATCCCCCACCATGCCCCAAGATTTTCACTACACCTTTCTAAACATACTGGAAAATATTGAGATACAACCAAACTCCCTAATACTGGGTGATTTCAATTACCATGCCATTAATTGGGAAAACTACTCCTTTTCCCAATGGTTCTTGGAATTCATAAATTCCACCGCCCTGGATCAACTAATCCATTGTCCCACCAGGGGCTCCAATATCCTAGACCTGGTCATTACCAACATGGGAGATAGATGCTCCACACCAGTGGTCACCCCCTCATTGGTCAGGTCTGACCATAAGCAAATCACCCTTGACATCCACATCCCACCCCCACCCCCCAGTAAGGAAACCTCTTTAAAAAACTTCTCCAAAGCCAACTTCAAGCTACTGAAGTCAGAAGTGACAAACTTCACAACACCCATGCAGATGGGATATGGAAGTTCGACTGCAGAATCCTACACTAAGGCACTGTACGAGCACATCCACTCGTGCATGAATCATGCCATCCCAAATAGAACCAAGATGCTCTTCTCCAAAAAAGGAAACCAATTTGGTGGTCCCATGCTATAAACAAACTATACAACAGAAGGAAGAAACTGTTGCAAAAAAGAGGAAAATCCCAGGATGCAAAATACTCCCTCACCAGCCTCAGTAAGAAGCTGAGATCCCTCATAAAATCCTCAAAAGCTAGTTACGAAAATAGAATTGCCAAAGATTCCAAAGACAACCACAAGACATTCTATAGTTAAGTCAAGAATCTAAATGGCAATACTCAGATCTGCTCTGAGTTACAACAAAATGGCATTAAATATACTGATCTGCCAGGATATTGGCAATATCCTTGTGATCGATTTAGTGCCAACTTCACCCCCCTCTCACCCTCTAAAGGGCCCATCTCAATACCAAAAGATTGCCAAATTCTGATAATCACGTTCACACAGGTGGAAACCGCACTCTCCAAAGCTAAGAATACAGCATCCATGGGACCAGATGACATCCCAGGCTGTGTACTACATGAACTACAAAATGAACTGGCACCTCACCTAAGTGTCATGTTTAATCATAGCCTCACCTCAGGCTTCGTGCCCACTGAGTGGCGCACAGCTTCAGTTATCCCGCTCCACAAGGGAGGATCCACCTTGGATCCTGGGAACTACCGTCCCATCAGTCTGACAAGCCTGATCTGCAAGGGCATGGAATGCATTATCATGGAACTTATAAACAAAGACATTGGCAACCTTCAAACACTGGACCCCACCCAGTTTGGGTTTGTGAAGGGCCGATCTTGTCTCCTGAATCTGAGTGACGTCTTCAGATCAGTCTCCAGAGCTGTGGACGAGGGTAAGGCGGTCCACACAGCCTATCTGGACCTCGCCAAGGCGTTTGACACCATCCCCCACTCTGGAATCATAGATAAACTTACAAAGCTGGGCATAAATCTCTACATTACTCGATGGGTTGCCAACTGGCTTACTGACAGAATCCAGTCTGTAAAAGTAGCCGACTCCAAATCCATCTCCAGACAAGTGACAAGTGGAGTACCTCTGGGTTCAGTCCTGGGACCACTCTTGTTTGGCATCTACTTCTCTGAAGTACAGGCCAACACTAAGGGACTCTGGCTAACAAAGTTTGCAGATGACTGCAAACTGCGAGCCATTATTGAATCCCCAAATGATGTGGATATTGTACAAAAGAGCCTTACAGAAACAGATGCCTGGTGCCAGAGCCATGGGCTCCAGCTTAATGCTAAGAAATGTATAGTTATCCCCTTTGGAAAAAAACATGTACCCATGAATTACCACATAGGTGGCAGGACACTAAACATCGAAAGTGTGATGAGAGACTTAGGGACACAGGTGGACCGTGGTGGACTTTCAATAACCACATCGCCACAACAGTCAGGAAATCCTTCTATGTGGCACACCTCATCACTAAGGTCTTTTCATCCAGAAAAAAGGAGGTCATTGTCCCACTGTACTTGTCCTTCATTAGACACATTATAGAGTATAATGCCCCATTTGGTATGTACCTCACAAGACATCTGCATCAGCTGGAAAGGCCACAGAAATACCTCACTAAAAGAATCAAAGGCCTAAAGCAGATGCCATATGCTGACTATCTAAAAAAAACTCCAGCTATACTCTGTGGCATATCGTCTACTCAGAGGTGATCTCTGCTTAACATACAAGGCCATATCAAACCCTGAGCCGCTGGACATGCTCCACTTAAAGAAATCCCAATCCCTCAGAGCCACATGCTCCAGGGATCTAAACCTTGTCATCACAATGAACAAAACATGCTGGAGGGATAGGTTATTGACCCAGAGACTCCCCATACTCTGGAATAGACTGCCCATACATGTCAAGCAGAGCGCCTCATTGGCCCTCTTCAAAAGGAACCTTGATGATTGGATGTCAGATAGGAAATGGGCCCAGAGAAGTAAATATTGTGGGAAGAAATATCCAGGGAATTGTTATGGCTAGGCTTGCATAGGCCCTAGGGCCGATAGCGTAGTACCAACCTATGAACCTATGTGTTACTCTGAATACATTGTATCCCACGCCCTACAGACACACACACACACACACACACACACACTAATCAGTGGCAGTCCCTGTGCCCATCAATTGCAAACGTGTTATTCACTGTGCACACTTCATATATCTGTCATAAAAATAGCCACAGCAAGGCATTCTAGCTTGCTTCCCATTCATGGGCAGTAGTTCTGCAAAGCCAGATCAATAACTGTTTAACTCCTTCACTACACTAAAGTCAGTCATTTTCCTGCTCAGACAGCCCTTGTACCCAGCACATACAGTCAGTTTGTTGACTTTGTACATGTTAGATGTTTTATTGGAATAATAGAAATAGTAATGGCCACACTGTTGTACTTCTGCTTCACATAGACAGTAGCAGCAGAAAAGCATTTCAATTTACTTCACAAAACTGCACAGTAATATATTAAAGTCACATTAGTGAATGTTTAAACCGAGCAAATGACAAGTCACTCGCTTTCATCCATAGACATGTGATGTACCCAGGAATTATATCCACTTTAACTGTACATAAGTCATATGTCTGATTGTGATTTAAGAAAAAGGCCACAGTAATGTGTTTCCGTTTTTGTTTCACACAGGTAGCCACACTGAAGTATTACAGCTTGCTTCAGTCTAATATCAGTCTTGCAAAGCTAGAATAAATGCTACTTGACTTGAGCAAGTGGCAGCAGGGTCCGTCACTTTCATCCACCCAGATTCCCTCTAACCAGCAATTATTGACTTTTTGGCTAGGTCCACCTCCAATGTCTGACTGTTTTAAAAATAATGGCCATGATAATACATTTCAGTTTGGTTTCTAACAAACAATGGCTACAATAAAGTAATTCCAGCTTCTTTCACACAAATACACAGTAGTCCTGCAAAGCAAGAATGACAACTAAACTTAAGCAAGTGACCGTAGGGTCAGCCATTTCATCCATAAGCATCCCCAGTACTCAGCAATTATAGTAAGTTTGTTGGCTGTGTGCACCTCTGGTATGAGTGTAATAATAACTGGCCAGTGTAATTTATTTAACCACCCTCCCCATCTGTAAATGATTAAAAAAACTGTCAAACTTAAGATTGTCGCAATTTCAAAAGACATGCTATAGACACAATTTCATAAGACCAAGTGAATTATAAGCATTCAAAAAATTCAATCTGATGTTGTAAATCTTTGTTCATACATTACAGATAGGACCTTGGTTCCATCCTTGGAACCGATACGGCCGTTTTCCAGCTCGTGCAAGCCAAAAACTCTCAGCTAAGAACCTCCCCACAATGCCCCTCTCCTAGATACTCCAGATCTCGTTTGCCACATTCCTAGTCAGACATGTTAGCCATCTCTCTCAATGCTAAGTAGTAAATTGTTGTTTTTATGACAGATTTTCTTCTAAATTACAACATTTTAGTTAAGTTAGCCTTTTCTCACTGTCACCTATAACCTAGGCCTATTTCCTACCCTTTTCCTTGGTAATTTAATTTTTGCCCCTTTTTGTTACTGTCCTCTCCTGTCTTTGACAGGCCTTCCCTTTTTACTAGTGGTATTTCTTAACATAACATCACTGGTATTTTCTTCCTTATTTTTTCTATAGGATAGCATTCTTTCCTTACCATGTCAGACAAAGCTAAGTTGAGTTTTAAACAGTGTGACAAGTGTGGACGTAAGATGCCTAACTCAGATACACATGTCACTTGTGTGTACTGTTGGAGTGTGCATCATATTAAAGCTGATTGTGACATTTGTGCTAGTTTTAGTAATCGGACACTAGCAGAACATAAGAATAAACTTTAATTTTAAAAGGTTTATGCGACACCTTTCTCGGAGGCTGTATCTGAGTTGGAGGTCTCACCCCCTCCTAAGACCAAAAAAAATAAGGAAAAACTGAGTCACTCAGTTCCTGAATCTCTGTCAGTTACGGAACAGAGTTGGCTCTGTGCTTCGCAGGCGCTCTCTGCGCAGACCTCCTCGGCACCAGGATCTGTATCCTCTCCCTCAGTGCCGACCATGGTATTCACTCCTATTTCGGTTCCAACCATGGCACCACTGACTTCGGTGCCATCCTTGGTTCACATTGATTCTGATGACTGTACATACCTCGGCACCATCCTCGTCCACGGTGCCGACAGTTTCCATGGCTCCATGGGCTCCGATGACTGTACATGCCTCGGCACCATCCCCGTTCATGGTGCCGACAGCTTCTTCAGCTCCATGGGCTCCGATGACTGTACATGTAGCACCATCCCCGGCCATGGTGCCGAAAATTTCTTTGGCTCCATCGGCTCCAAAATTCGAATACCTGCCAAGGACAAGATATTCTCCAACTTACGACCCTTTCTTGGGGCAGAGGTTTAGTCCCTTTCTAGAAAGACCTGATTCCCCTTCAGCAGCCTCCTTTAGATCCACTAGGAATTTTTCTGAACTAGACCTAGTGCGGGTTGTGGACCAGCTTCTGGCAGCTAAGGGATTGCCCATTCCAGCTAGACCTTCCATCCCTCCTGGCTCGGAATCTTTTACCTCATCTTCCCTTGCTTATCCTCCTCCACCATCCACCCTATTCCTGGTACCGATGTCTGCTTCGGTACATACTGTCTCGGCTCCAACAGCAGTGTCTCCCCTGTTGGCACCAACCACTCTTGCTGCATCAACTACAATGGAGCCAATGCTTTCTCGGAGTGGTGCTTGGACCGTCCGTACCTTGGTACCTAATCTGGCACCTATTTTCTCGCTGACACTGTCTATGTCCACAGCTCCGACGGCTTCCAGTTTTCTCGGAACCCCTCAACTGGAGGTGGGCTCAAGTTGGCCTGCTGTATAGGTGATGGAAAGGGTCCTTCATTCCGAAGGCTCACAGCCAGCACCTAGGACACCAGTATCAGAAACCTCCCCTAGCATGCTCCTCTCCCAACCCGCTATGTCAGGTCCCCGGGCAGGGGAGTTACAAGAAACCCCTGTGAAGGGAAACCCTTCTCCAGAGTCGTCCTCAGAAGATCCCACTGGAGTGCCACCCCAGAAGAAACAGTGCAAGAGGAAGTACCTTGACTCCCTGGAGGAATCTATCACAGAAGACACTGATTGTGATGAGGGAGAAGGGTCCCCACGTTCTCCCTCAGATGACATCTCATTCGAAAACATTCTCGAAATCCTCAAACAGCGGGGGGAATGGAAGTCCTCTAACCCTTCTTCTGAGGAATCCGTGTTTTGTAGGCCTTCCGTGCTGGGCCATCTACTTCCTGGGTGACCCAACCAGCAGTTGATCTTGTTAAACTAATTGTGCAGCATGCCGGGAAGGCCCTGGAGAATGTAGAACCTGCCCCCCAGAGGCCGGACAAAATTTTATCTACACCTGAAGACCAGCCCCATTGGTCCAAGCAGCTGACAGTTGATTCTATGGTTGTGGAGGCGGCCACCAAGACGAAACTGGCAGAAGATAGTTCCACTGTCCATCCTCCAAACAGGGAGTCCTGGACTATGGACAGATTAGCAAAGTGGACCTATGCGTCAGCGACCTTCGCCATTCGGTTGCTGAATTACCTGGCACATTTTACTCGACTCCAACAAAACCTAATTTCTGAAATGTCTTCCTCTTTGGTGGGGGTACTGCCTGATGAGGTGCGTGACACTGTCGCCTGACAGCTAGCTACCCTTGAGTCCATCTCGAACTCCTCGATGCATTTGCTATCTCACACCACCGAGGGGGTAGCTCGAGCTGTCGCATCTGGTGTTGTCATGAGACATAATGCTTGGATGCGATTGTATGACTTCGCAGACCCCTTTAAAATCTTCCTTTGTCAGTGCACCAGTCGACGAATCTGCACTTTTTGGATCCAAGGTACGAGAGACACTTGCACGTAGTGAGAAATACGGAAAGACCTTGTCTGCTGTGGTCATATGCTTTTCCATCCCCCAAAGGTCCTACTCCAGGAACCAGAAGGGAGGAAAGATATGGTTCAAGAAATCCCAAGGATCCTTTCATGACACTCGTGGTGAACAATCCCCCCCGGGCCAGAGGGGGCAACTCATGTGGAAGACGCCCCTTTCGAGGTAGAGGGGTCTGCGTAACCAGGGAGCCAGAGCTACTTTCTCCAGCAGACCCTACCAGCGATCTTGAGCAGTGGCCCGATTGTTTTCCTCTGGAAGCAGTCGGGAGTCATTTTTCTGTGCATCTACCAGCCTGGCATCTTATTACTACCGAAGTTTGGGTGGAGAGAATAATATCCAGAGACTACTAAATACCATTCGACTTAACTCCCAGACCCGTCAAACGAATCCCCGATGTACCACCCAATCAGAGAGAATTGGCAGCCTTAGAAATAGAAAAACTGCTAAGAAAAAGAGTCCTACAACCAGTCCCACCAGAACAGACAGGATCTGGGTTTTACTTGTTCTTTTTAGTGCCAAAAAAGAGAGGGGACTGGAGACCAATCCTGGATCTCAACCCACTGAACAAATTTATCAAACCTCAAAAATCCCCATGGTCACAGTACAGTCCATTCTTCCCTTCCTAGGGAGGGACAATTGGATGTGCTCTATAGACCTACAGGATGTGTACTACCACATAAAGATGGATCACTGCTCCAGGAGGTTTCTCCACTTCTGGCTGGGAGCCAGTCACTACCAGTTCAGGTCACTGACATTCAGTCTCTCGACAGCACCCCCCCCCCCCCGAGTGTTCACCAAATGTATGGCAGTTGTGGTAGCCCATCTTCGACTACAAAGACTCCAGGTGTTTCCCTATCTAAACGATTGGCTCCTTACCGCTCCGACCAGGAATCTCCTAGTCCGCAGCCACTCTTACACTCAAGGTCTCGCTCTCTGCTTTGGGATTACAATCAACAAAGACAAATCTCAGATGTCCCCAACAAAGACAGTGTAATTTATTGGAGTGGTCTTCGACACAACATCCAGTCAAGCTTTTCTCCCCCTCACAGACTTTTGAAAATAAGATACCAAATTCAAGACCTTCTTCTCACACATTTGTACCAGCACGTCTTGTACTGCAACTCTTGGGCTTCATGGCAGCTGTCATTACTTTAGTACCACTGACGAGATTGCACATGCAAATCCTGCAGTGGCTCGTTTCCGCACAATGGTTGTTGTTAACCCACGCACTCAACCACATGATACGCCTTACAAACCGTAACAATGAAGAAGTGCTATGGTGGATGGAGCCACAAAAGAATCTTTGGTGTCGACCGTTCTGTCTTCCCCAACCCACGTCCACGGTGACCACGGACGCTTCACTGTTAGGGTGGGGGGCATTTTCAGGGAAAGACTGTCCAAGGCACCTGGACCCCCATCAAGGCCAACTTGCACATAAATGTCCTGGAACTAAGGGCAGTTCTCTTAGCATTGCAAGCGTTCCATGCATCCCTACCCTCGGGAACTATTGCAATTCAGTCAGGCAACATGTCAGTCATCTGGTATATCGACAAGCAAGGTAAAACCAGATCTTACCCCCTGTGTCGGGAAGCCATGAGGATTTGGCTCTGGGTAATGGCTTCCAATTTCTTTCTTATAGCAACGCACATTCCCAGGAGTTCCAACCTTATTGTGGACAATCTGAGCAGGAACATCCTGATGCCTCTCGAGTGGTCCCTCAACCCTGTAATAGCAGATCGGATCTTCCAACATTGGGGCAAGTCTTGCCGCGACCTGTTCACTTCACCCCTGAACTACAAATGCAGGAGCTATTTTGCTTTGATTCCCCCCTCAGGGGGAACCACCGAGGGATGCTCTAACGCATGATTGGCCCCTGGGTCTTCTGTATGCCTTTCCCCTATTTCCCCTCATTCCAAAATTTCTCCAGAAAGCTCATAGATTGAAAAGCAAAGTCAAGTCTGGTTCCCGTTTCTATGGCCTCATCTGATTCACAGCCCGTGGATCATGGCTCATTCCCAGGACCTGTTATCCCATCCTCAGGAATTGATTCATCCGAACCTGCACAGTCTCAAGCTCGCACCTTGGTTCCTCCACTTCTAATGATTGCCAGGCTGCCTGACATCCCATCTCCTGTTCGTGAAATTCTTCTGGCCTCACACAGACCTTCGACTAGAAAGATTTATTCTAGTCAATGGACTAGGTTATCTATTTGGGCCAAAGACCAGAACTTAGACCCCTTTCTCTATGCCTATTCAAAATATTCTACAATACCTGACGACTATTCTACATGCAGGAGCCTCGGCTTCCGCGATCACTGTACATTTAGCAGCTAACGCCAGTTTTCATAATGGTCCTGAAAATTCTTCAATTATGTCGCATTGCCTATGCAAGACCTTTTTGAAGGGAGTATTACATGTTAAACCTCCGGTCAAACCTCCCTTAGAAACCTGGGACTTGACTCTAGTGCTTCAGTCTCTCACAGGCTCTCCCTTCGAGCCTTTTGATTCATGTGATTTAAAATTTTTGTCATGGAAAACCATACTTCTAGTAGCACTCACCTCAGCGAGAAGAGTATCTGAGCTGCAGGACTTGAGGGTCAAGAGTTCTTACTTGATCTTCCATACGGATAGGGTGTCCCTTTGTACTGACCCTTCTTTCTTGCCCAAGGTCATTTCTGGCTTTTCCATTAACCAATCTATTGACCTGCTGGTTTTCTTCCCAAGGCATTCTAATAGAGGGGAGTACCTTTTGTACACCCTTGATGTACACCGGCAGCTTCGTTGTTATTTGGACAGAACTAAATCTTTCAGGAAAACAGACCAATTGTTTGTGGCTTTTGCAGGACCCAGATTGGGTAAATCTGTTTCCAAAGTGACTTTATCCTCTTAGCGTAGAAATGTCATTACCTTTATCTACCAACAGAATAAGCTACCCTTACCTTCCAGAATAAAGGCTCATTCTACCAGATCTATGGCTACTTCTGTAGCTTTTCATTCCAGAGCCTTTATGGATGATATATGAGCAGCAGCCACTTGGGCAAGACCTCATACCTTCATATCTCATTGCAAATTGGATTTGGCCTCCAGGAGATGCGCATCTTTTGGTTCTATGGGGCTCAGGAATATCCTTCCTTAGGGCCACCCAGGAACCAAGTAGCTGGGGACTCTGCCCTATCTGTAAGGTATGAACAAAGATTTACAACATCAGATAAAGAAGTTATGTCTTACCATAACATTCCTTGTGTGTTGTAGATCTTTGTTCATTCAGTACTTCCCGACCTCCTTCCCCCTGCCTGGATTCCTGGTGGACTTCAGGAACTCCTGATTAGGGTATTTGCTCAGACAGAGCCTCCTACCTTTTTTCCTATTACTACATCTTTTATCTTAGGTGGGCAAACTCGATCTGGAGTATCTAGGAGAGGGGCATTGTGGGTAGGTTTTTAGCTGAGAGTTTTTGGCTTGCACAAGCTGGAAAACGACCGTATCGGTTCTGAGGACGGAACCGAGGTCCTATCTGTAATAAATGAACACAGATGGAACGTTATGGTAAGACATAACTTCTTTTTTAATCATAATTTTAATGTTATAAGTACAGCATCTGGTTAGTTATGATTGATTATTAATTAGTCAATATCTTCTTCTTCTCCTTTTGTCTGCTCCCTTAGGGTTCACCACAGTGGATCTATGGTCTGCGGAGCGAGTGACAGAGTTTTACAGTATCGAGTTGCCAGCCCGGCACCCAGCCTTCCACAGAAGGTACACAAATGCACACACTCACACCTAGGGCCAATTTAGAATGTCCAATCCACCTGCAGCATGTGGGAGGAAACCGGAACACCCGGAGGAAACCCACGCAAACACTGGGAGGGCATGCAGACTCTGCACAGAAGGCACTTTTTAACAGTGGTCTTTTTAATGTGAGGTATCCATTGATTGGTCCCTTTTTCCACATGATGTGATGAGGGAGTTTTTAAATTTTAGTTGAGTATACCAGTATTGTAGTTCTGATGACATTCCCATATTTAGGGAACAAAAGCGTGCAAGTGGTCTTTATCAATAAAAGATTTTGTGGTGTACGGTGCTGCATGTTCCAAGGTTATTGTTTTTCTTGTACTTCTTATTTAACATCTGGGGAGATAAAACTCCTAAATGTTAAAAACAATGCCCAATAACTCCTAACAACACAATGTCACTCTTGTCTTAAGTGGGGCAGATTCGGGTGTGGGGGAAGGCACCTACCTACTGCACCAAGCCATTAGTAAAAATCCTGGAAACATAGCAATGCACTAATCCACTCACAAGCTGCAGGGAATGCAAAGGCATGCATGTGTTAGTGTGTTTATTGCAAACGGGTGCTCTTCTGTAATTTTATTTGTAACATAAATTAATGAAGAAGCTTCATGAGTGGGATTAAAAGTGTTCACAAACCCCTTCTGACCTACAGGCCAGTGATTATTTGTGCTGCAAATGTAAATTTCTGGAAAAAAAACTCCTTTCATTTTTCATCTACTTCACTGTGGCACCCTTGGGAAGACAGTATGGTAACAAGGTGGGGAAACATTAGTTTAGACGCTGTTGTTGTAGATCAGTATGTGTGTATGTACCTTTTAAGAAGCTATCCAAGGGCTTGCACAAGCGTATAAATACTGAGAAAGTGCAAGTCTGACTCCCATTTTGTAGTAAGCTGTTGAGATGTAAGCATGTATGTATGTATGTATGTATGTGAGGTATGTCTGTTTAACAAGTTCGTTCATACTTTATTTATGATGCTGCTGTCCATTGTGTTGTGTTTTTGTGTATTAAAGCATCTAAACGTAACCCCCCACCTGCTTGTCTTGTTTGTTGAAGGATGAGTGACATGGTGCCAGAAGTGGCATGTCTAAAGGACATGGGATCAGAAACGGCATATCCAAAGGGCATGAATTTAAAGGCAGCTTGGCTAAAATGACTTAAGGCACTTGCTTGGGGTGGGTGGGAATATACAGGAGTGAATCTTTTCTAAGATGTGCAAAGTTTGCAAAACAGGTCAGAAATGAATTTTAGGTATTAAAACTTGCTCAGCACTGTTTCTTTTCACATAATATGAAAAGGGGGCATACAGACCATTCTAAATGGTATTTGCATAAACCGATATGTACGATATTGATAAAAATATCCAAATTACTAAGGAAAATGTTTGAAATAAAGCCCAGATTGCATAAAATAAAGGGAAATGACTGCATTTTTGCAAAGTGTGTATTTTTCCGTATTAAACAAAGATATCAGAGTCATCAGAAGTGTATAAAGTGTTCACGTGTTTTTGCAGTGTTACAGTAAAGCTGTTTCGCAGAAGTACAGCCATTACAGGGCATATTTTGCAGAATACAGACACTTCAGAGCATATTTCACAAAGTACAGTATTGTGCATTTGAGTGTTATTACAAGCTCACAGAACTGTTTGTTCGTACATAATTACAAGGGCCATATTTTCAGTGTGTTTATGTGTATACTTTGTGGGCATGGCAGATGGATTTCAAAAACCCAGTGCACTTGTGTTTGACAGTAATATTGCTGAGAACTGAAGAGTGTTTGAGCAAGAGTATGACATTTTCATACAGGCTGCATTTTCTAATAAAGACCGTGCAAAGGCAATTATGCTACTTAATTTAGGTGGGTCAGAAGCCTTGGACAGGAAGCGTTCATTTGTGTATGCACCTGCTGTCTTTACAGGAGAGGGGGAAAACCATCATATTGTTGTACCGGCTGAGTCAAAGGAAGACCCTGAGTGCTTAATCATAGGATCATAGGAGGTTACTAGGCTATTGGCCCTGAAGCCCTTATAAGCCTAACCAAGAGTTTAGCCATGTTTAGACAAATCGGCACCCAATACCCCTGTCCAGCAGGGACATGGGTGGAATCCCAGGGGCATATTTTCTGTTTCCCATCCAGTTATCGAGCTTGTGCTTAAAAAGGGGTAAATAGGTACTCTACTTGATGTGGCGAGGGAGTCTATTCCATAGATGAGGGAGTTTCTGGGACACAAATCTGTCCTGCCAACAAGTCTTGTTGATGTCACAGACAAGGTTGAGGCCATGCATGCAGGTTACTGGAGTGGAGCTTGATTTGCGGATATGCAGCAGTCCCATCAAGGTGGGGTCCATGATTGCTTTGTATGCCAGAGTTCACCTCTAAGGAGTCTGCATGAAACTGAGTAGAGGGATTGGGCTTTTAGCCTATCTGTGTATGGTAGATGTTTGAGACCCTGGATTCTCCTGGTGAGGAACTTCTGTGGTCTCTCCAGCTGCTGCATGTGCTTTGCAAGGCGAAAGGTGTGTTGTACTCAGTAATGGACCTTATAAGGCAGGAATACAGGGATGTTATGATCTCCTTGTTCCTGGATGAGATACCCTTACTTATGAGGTGGGCCATGTAGAAGGCTTTCAGTACCATGGAAGCAACTTGGTGGTCAAAATCCCTCACGATTGAGTGCTTAAGATGTTGTTATTAATGTGATAATTTGTGGGGACGTCACTCTCCCCAAAGGAGATGATGGTGCATTTTTTGGTATTCAGCTTGAGGCCATGTTTCTGGCACCAGTCATTTGTCTGAGTGAGACCCTCTTGGAGGATGTCCACATCCCTAGGGGAATTGATGACAACACCTAGCTTGCAGTCATCTGCAAACTTGGTCAGCCATAGCCCACTGGTTTTGGCCTGCACCTCAAAAAAGTATATCCCAAATAATAGTGGCCCCAAGATGGAACCCTGAGGTATGCTGCTTGTTACGGGTCTACTGCTTGAGGTGGCTTCCCCTATTTTGACTACATGGGTTCTGTCAGTGAGCCAGTTTGCTACCCATCTGGTAACATATGTTTTGATGCCTAAATGAGAGAGTTTATCTATTATGCCCGAGTGGGGAATAGTGTCAAATGCTTTGGCTAGATCAAGGTAGACACTGTGCACAGTCTTCCCCTAATCTGTGGCTTTGGTGACTGTCTCAAAGAAGTTGACCAAATTTAGCATACATGATCTCCCCTTGATGAAGCCAAACTGTGTGGGATCAAGTGTTTTGAGGTTGCCATTGTCCTTGTTAATGAGGTCCATGATGATCCATTCCATGACCTTGCAGATCAGGCTAGTTAGGCTGATGGGTCTGATGGGTCTGTAATTTCCCGGATCGGTAGGTGCTCCACCTTTGTCTAAAGGGATGACAGTGGTTGTCCTCCACTCAGCTGGGATGAAGCCAGTACTCAGGGTTTGGTTGAATAGGGTGCCTAATGGTACTCCAAGTGCCTGCCTAAGTTCATGTAGGATGCAGCCTGGGATGTGGTCCCATGGAAGCTGTATATTTTGCCTTTGAGAGAGCAGTGATGACCTGTTCCCCAGTACCTGCCCCCTTTCCCTTATACCTAGGGATGTCCTGATTTACTGATGGGGAAACAGATGGGTAAAGTTTTCGCTGAATCTGTCAGCCAGCAAGTTTGCTATATTTACGGCATTTGTATATGTGGTGCCCTTGACCACCAGTTCTGAAAAGATCTGGGTGCTTCTTTTGAGGTTGCAGACATATGTGAAGAAGGCGTTATGATTATGTCTAGTAGATGTAGCCAATTTGGACTCAAAAGTTTGCTTTGGAGGATTTCAGTTGTGCTCGTATTTGCTTGTTCAGGCTAAGGAGACATTGCTTCCACTTGGGCACCTGCTCCTTCTTGGTCTTGGACAGTAATTTTTTCCTTTTGTTAGAGTTTATTTATTGCAGATGTCCACCAGACAAGTTTACCCTTCCTTGCGGAGGATGATTTAGTCCTGTTGGGTATTCCTGATTCCATGCATCTATATACATGCTCGTATAGTGCTTTGGTGTAGTTTTGGATATTGGTGCCAGTTCCCTCAGAGGGGGAGGGCTGTGAAGCTGTTTGTACCATCCCTCAGAAGGCTGTAATCCGCTTTGGAGAAGTTTTTATGTCTGATCCTAGCTAGAGGGGGGTTGGGGGAGATGGTGAATTCGAATTGACCACTTTGTGGTCGGATCTTACCAGGGAGGATGATACTATAGGGATGCTGCAATGGTTACTCATGTTGGTTAATACGAAGTCCAAGATATTATCACCCCTTGTGGGGGTATCGACTAGCTGTTCCAAGGCATTTGCATTGACAAAATCAAGAGAGAAATGTGTAAAGGCACTTATTTTACACAGTGGATCAAAAGCCTGGTGAAGCTTTTGTAGCATATATAACTGATCTCAGAAATAAAGCTAAAATGTGCAGATTTGGTGATTTAAGAGATGAGTTGATAAAGGACAGATGTGTGTGGTATAAACAGGGTTGCCAGACATCCCTATTTCAGCGTGATTGTCCCGGGATCAGCAGCCCAATCCCAAGTCTCGCACTGCCGGTTTAAATCCCGGCGAAACTGCCTCCTCTTTTTTTTTTTTTTTTATTGTCCTGTATACCGGCATATGGGCCAATCAAAACTCGCTAAACACGAAGCTACTTGTGTTTAATGCAAAACATCAGGCAGTTCCGTATTAAACACAAGTAGCTCCATTTTGCGATTTTTTGATACGGAGCTACTTGTGTTTAATGTGGAACTGCCTGATGTTCCGCATTAAACACAAGTAAGCTCCATGTTTAAAGACAGCCTTTTTTGTCCTTATCTGGCCAGTCAGAAATCTGGCAACCCTGGGTACAAAAGATGATGCTTTGAGAGAGATTTTGCTTTGTGACAGTGATATAACTTTGAATAAGGCCATTGTAATGCATCTGATATACAAGCTTACAGAAAAGTACACAAGTATGCTTACAAATGAGAACAACTTTAGAAGATATAGTGACAAAGCTCATGTTAATAGTATGCAGCACGTGGTTAAAAGAAACAGGCCCAAATACATGGCAGCAACTGTAACTCCTGTAACACTCACTGGTAACCCCCAGAGCTTTATAGCAAATTCCAGAGTTCGCACAGTCTCAATGAAGCACAAGAGTGAGTCAACAAACTCAAAGCATGTGCCCCAACTTAGTTTCATTACCAACTGTTGTAATTGTGGTGGAAGTCATGAATCTAAAAGGAAAAAATTTTAGCTTTTGGTCAGCAGTGCTACAAATGCAATAAGTGGAATAATTTCAAAAGATTTTATAAATCAAAAGGCTCCATTCTTTCATTGAAAGGGAACATTTTAAGAAATGAGTTGATCAATTAGAAAGCCATGACATAGGGTTGCAGGCTAATCTTTATGTTGATGGTGTGTCATTGCTTCATGAAACAGTGCAGTAGATTTAAGGGCAAAGAATGAAGTATTTTGTACTGTTCGGATAAATGGCAAACCTATAGAGCTCAAAGTTGATACAGGTTCCAAGTGCAATGTTATCTCAGCAGAAACATTTGCTAGTGTGTGTAAAGGTGAACGGCTTAATTTGACAAGGTGTGCAAAGCTTATTGTTTATGGAGGTGAAGAAATTCAAACTGTAGTTTCAGTAGTGCTTTCATGTTGCTCTGCTGAAAGAAGCTACGATTTGTTATTCTATGAGGTCAAGAGGCACGTCTAGTCATTATTAGGGCTCAGAGACAGTTTGAAAATGGGACTGCTTTCATTTAATAAGGAAGTCCATCATGTTAGCTTAAAAAGACCAGTACTCTAGTTTTGCCCAGTACGTTTTCTAATTGTGCTGATCTGTTCGAAGACAAACTAGGCAAGCTCCCAGTTGTGTACTCCATGAAGTTAGACCCAGAGGTCAATCCAGTTATCAGGCCAGCATGTAAAGTTCCAATAGCCATGCAGGACAGAGTCAAAGCCAAGTTAGATAAAATGGTGCGACAAGGTATGATTTGTCCATTTGAAACGCCAACTGAATGGGTATCTTCCATGGTGGTAACTCACAAGAAAAGCTCTAACATTAGAATATGTATTGATCCACAAGATTTGAACTAAGAAGACCTCATCACTCAATGCACAAAGTCGAAGAAGTCAGAGCCTTGATGCCAAATGCTACTATTTTTTCTATCTTATATGCAAAGAGTTCAGTGATGGTGAGGAAGAGTGCATTCAGACAGCAGTTGCAGGACCTACTTGATAAAGCAGGACAGCATGAATTGGTGTTGATAATGGGTGACTTGAATGCACATATCGGGACAGACAGAACAGGATATGAGGACTGCCTGGGTCCACATGGGTGGGGCAAAAGGAATAAAGAAGAAGAAGCCATTCTAGACTTCTGTCTGTCAAATGGCTTGATAGTAGCCAACACATGGTTCAGAAAGAGAGAGCGTCACAGGATCACTTACAAGAGTAGCCAACAGGCAATTCTGGTAGACTTCCTCCTAGAAAGGAAAATGCACTGGGGTAGAATCCATGATTGCAAAGTCATCCCCAGTGAAACAGTTGGTCCACAGGCTAAACCACTGGTTGCCACAATCAGCTGCAAGCAGTGGTCAGAGAATGCTCCAAGGTCAACGGAGACCAGGCTGAATACCTGGAAGTTGACTGGAGAGAAAGTACAGCATTTCAAGGAATTACTCAAGGCTCTACCACCACAAGAAGAAAAGGAAATGGGTGGAGTTGAACAAGAATGGCAACAGCATGTATTAGGACTACGGAAAAGATATGTGGCCAAGCCAGGTATGGAAATAAGGGACATAAGGAAAGCAGGTGGTATGCAGAAGGTCCAGGAAATCATCAAAAGAAAGGAGGAGTGCAGGAAGAAGTGGGAGATAAAAAAGACTGACCAGTCTAGTAAGGACTACTGGTTGGCTAACAAAGAAGCTAAGAAAAAGTTGCAATAGCAAAGAATAGGGCATCGGAGGCACTCTACCAGCTTCTGGAATGTGACTCAGTAAGTGGCGCAAAGAAACTGTCAGGTTGCAAGGCAAAGACAGAATGATAAAGAAGATGGACACCTTTCATAAGGGATGCTAGCAACAACCTGCTCACCAGTCCACAGGGCATCAAAGGCAGATGGAAGGAGTATATCCAGCAGCTTCTGAATAAAACCCCACAGAAGCTGTACTGCTCCAGAAACCGCCTACAATGAGAGAAGAAGAGGAGCCCACCATAGAAGTAAGAATAGCACTAAGGAAAATGAAATCAGGGAAAGCAGCAGGCTCAGATGATGTCACAGCAGATGTGATAAAGATGCTGGGTGAGATAGAGGAGAAATGTCTCCTGAGGGTGCTGATAGCAGTGTGGAGAGAAAGGCGTATCCCAGATGACTGGAGAATAAGCATATTCATGCCAGTGTACAAGAACAATGGGGACATCCACAACTGTGAGAAGTACAGAGGCATCAAACTCCTATGGCATTGCATGAAAGTTCTGGAGGGGGTGATTGATAAATGGTTATGCAGAGTAGTAGAATGTCAGATGGGAGATGAGCAGTTCGGATTCATATCCGAATGCAGCACAATTGACCTGATGTCTGCAGTGAGACAGATACTGGAGAAGAAGATAGAGGTGAGGAGAGAGTCCAACTGAGCATTCCTAGACTTGGAGAAAGAATATGACAAGGTCCTATGACAGGGTCCTAAGAAAGCTGATCTGGATAGTACTGCAGTGGTTTGAAGTCCCAGAAACATTGGTAGAATTAGTGCAGGTTATATACAAGGACCCAGTGACTCAAGTACGAACAGTATTTGACCTCACAGAGGAGCTCCCAGTAGGAGTGGGTGTACACCACGGTTCAACTCTGAGCCCACTGCTGTTCATACTGGTGATTGACTACATTAGTAAACAGGTTGGAGGGGACAGATCAACAAAGTTGCTGTATGCAGACAATGTGGCATGACAGGCAGACTGAGCTAGACCTCCAGCAAATGATAGAAGAATGGAATGCAAAACTGAAGGCACATGGGATGAAACTAAGCACAAATAAGATGGTGGTAATGGCAGCAAATTGGGGAAATCAGAAGAAGCTGAGAATAGAGATAGAAGGGAAGATAGTGGAATGGGTAAACAGCTTCAAGTATCTGGGAGGGGTCGTTGAAGAGAGGGGGAGTCTGAATGAAGAGATCAAAGCTAGAATCAGAGGGGCTGCAGCCAACTGGCATAGAGAGTCGGGTATAGTCTTCTGACAGAAGAATGCCAAAGAAGATGAAAAGTAAGGTGTACAAGACAGTGGTGTGACCAGTGCTACTCTATGGTACAGAAACCTCCGCAGTAAAGGCAGAAGTTGAAGAAGCTAGAGGTGATGGAAATGAAGTGCCTGAGAAGGGTGGTAGGATGCACACTGTGTGACAGAAGAAGAAATGAAGACATAACAGCAGAAGCCAAAGTAGGTCCAATTGCAGAAAAGATCAGAGGGAGCAGAATACGGTGGTTTGGGCACGTGCAGAAAAGCAGAAGACAATCTGGTAATGAAGATTTGAGACAGACGGGAAGAGGTAAGAGGAAGTGAGGACGTCCAGCAAAAAAGTGGATGGATTGTGTGAAAGAAGATCTGTGACAGTGAGGCATGAGTGTTGAAGAAGGCAAGAGTGTGGCACTGAATTGAGAGAGTTGGCAAAGTTAGCACGATACCCCAACCCCATGTAGAAAAATGGGGATGATGATGCAGAGAGTTCATTTTAGCAAATTCACCTTGACAAAACATCATCATTGCTCACTACATTTAGTACTCTGTTTGGCAGGCAGGTACATATTCTTGAGAATGCCATTTGGGATAAATTCTGCAAGTGAAGTCTTTAAATGAGCAATGGGGCAAATTTTTTTCTGGGTATCCTTGTGCTATTATAGTAGACATACTGGTTTGAGGTCATGATGAATCAGAGCATGACAGAAACCTCAGAAAAGTTCTGGAAAGAGCATATCAAGTGAATCTTAAGCTCCATCTACACAAATGCAAGTTCAGGCTACAAGAAGTTACTTATGTTGCTCATGTATTTACAAGCACAGGTTTACGACCAGACCTTTCAAAATATACAGCCATTCTCAGGATGCCAGCACCAGATAATGATTAAGCCCTGCAAAGCTTTCTTGGCATGGTCAACTATGTAGGCAAGTTCATTCCAGACTTGAGTAGAGAGCTGACACACAAAGATATATCCTGGCTTTGTTAGAGAAACACCAAAGAGCATTTGATATCCTGAAACAGAGAATAGCTAGTCCACCAACTCTCTGGTACTGTGTTGTTCACAAACCAGTTACACTTTCCTATGATGCTTCAAAATTTTGGTCTTGATGCAGTCATTCTACAAGAGGATGAGCCTGTTGCCTATGCATCAAGAACTCTTGCCCAATCTAAGATGAGGTATGCCCAGATCAAGAAAGAGCTTTTGGCAGTTGTTTGCATATTCAAAGTTCCATGATTATGTTTATGGTAGACCTATCCAGATCGAAACAGACCACCAACTTCTAGTCACTATCTTGAGAAAGGCTATGCATTCAGCTCTAGCCAGACTGCAAGGTATGATGCTGATATTGCAAAAGTACAATTTCAGTCTTGTCTACAAGAAAGGCAAACTTTATCTTGCTGATACATTATGCAGATCACCCAGAAACACCACAGAACTGCTCGAAAATGAGAACCTTGATTTTGAAGTCATGGCAGTGAGAAATTCTTCCATACGTCTTGTTGAGCTGAGAGATCACACAGCCACAGATCCAGTTTTACAAAGGCTCAACCACTTTACCAATCCAGGATGGCCGTCAAAGTAATCTAGTTTACCTCAAGAAGTGCAACCTTATTTTCCATACAGAGATGAGATTTGGTCTGACAATGGTATCATAATGAAAGGTCCAAAAGTAATTGTTCCAAAGTCCTTGCAACAAGAGTACATTACTGTCTTGGATCGTGGTCACCCAGGAATTGCTTCTACCAAAGGAAGGGCAAGAGGACTAGTATTTTGGCCTTCTATGTCACAAGACATTGAGAGAGCACTTTTATATTGCTCACTGTGTAATAGTACTAAGCCACATCAACAGAAGGAACTACTTCGGCTTGACCAAATTCCTGAACTACCTTGGTCGACAGTAGCCAATGATAGCTTCGAGTGGAATGGTCAGCATTATTTGGTGTTAGACTCTTACTCCAATTAGTTCGAGATTGACCAACCTCCCAACCTGTCATCCAGTACTGTCATTACTAAGATGAAGCATCATTTTGCTGTACATGGTAGCCTGCACAGTTATTTCTGACAGTGACATGCAGTTTACAAGCCAACAGTTCAAAAGATTTGCTGAAGAATGGGACTTTACTCATGTCACAAGTAGTCCAGAGTATGTGCAATCAAATGGTTTGGTAGAACATGCAGTTCAAAGTGCAAAAGAGTTACTTGAGAAGTCAAAATGAGATAATAGTGATGATTTCCCAAATCTCTTGAATCTCAGAAATTTTCTCATGATAAACATCTTGGTTCACCTACTCAGAGACTTGTGTCGAGACAAACCAGAACCACATTACCAATCCGTAGTCAGTTGTTGGTTCGTGTGTCAAGAACAGGTTAGTGAAAGCCAATCTGTTGAAGAAGCGTACAACCCAGAAGTCCTACTATGATAAAACCAGCAAACTGCTCAAGCCATTACGAGAAGGAGAAGTGGTAAGGATGCAAAAGTCCAAAGGTTATGATCGGATTGATGTTGTGTAGAATATTGGTCCAGAGCTGATGTCATACACTGTGGAATCACCAGGAACAATTTTTAGGTGGAATCAGAAATATTTGAGACTGGTGTCCGAGTCTATACCACAGCACATAGCCTGTGAGAGGGACTCTTTATCTCCGAGTGAGTTGTCCAGTGTTACAATTCCTGAGGAAGTTCCAGAGGACATTCTTGTTCTATGATGAATCCAGAAGTTCCTGATACGAGTTGTGCACTGCAGACTGTCCCTTTTGCTAAATTTGGTCCACACACTCATGTTATGAGATATGGTCTTATCTCTAAACCCTGTGACAGATATGAAGCAACTTGGACATGTGCATTGTTTTGTTTTTAATGTGTATAGTAATGCATGTCTAACTCAAATATTTTCAAAGGGCAATCTTTTTAAGAGGTAGCATGTAAATTAATGTGTTTATGTACGTTTAAGAAGCTATCCCAAGGCTTGCACAAGTGTATATATACTGAGCATGTGCAAGTCTGACTGCCATTTTGTAGTAAGCTGTTGAGGTGTAAGCATGTATGTATGCAAGGTCTGTCTGTTAGCTAGTTTGTTCGTACATTATGATGCTGCTATCCATCTTGATGTGTTTCTATGTATTAAAGCATCTAAAAAAATTCCCCTGCCTGCTTGTCTTATGTGTTTGAGAAGGACGAGCGACAGTTGTAATGATTTTTATTTATTTTTTTATCTCTGAGTTTTGCCTCCTTTTCTGTGAATCAAGTTATCCTACTTTCAGGTAGTGAACTACTGGCTTAATTATTTTTTTTTTTTTTCTTGTTTGCAGTTTAGACATGTTAAGGTTTACAGTATCGATAATGATGTGAGTTTTGCTACTAGTGAGGGAAGATGAAAATATTTGTGTAAGACATTTGAACTATACAGAGTGAATTTTGCATTGTTTTTAATACGGGTCATACTTCCAAAACCTTTGTGTTTCTCTGTAGATGGAAATGGAAAAAAGTCTTTACTCTGACCATGAAATCCGTCTGTTTGAAGATGCAGAGAGGATGAGGAGGAAACAAGAAGATGATTATGAAACTGATGATGAGGATATGGAACAGGATATAGTTACTGCCCATGATATGGAAGATATGTGGGAGCAGAAACTCAAGCACTTCAAGGCAGCTGAAATAGTTACAGGTATGGGTAGCCTGCTGAATTTGCTCTTATTTCAACTTCCGTTTTCAGAAAGAAAAAGTGGATTCTATATAGATTTATTAACCAACTCAGTAACATGGTCTGTTCTTCTGTCTTACTGCTTTTTGCTGTATGAAACTAGACCGTGCAGGTAAAGGTAATTGGGAATGCTGGAAACTTATCTGCACCCTAACCATATTAGTAGTATGTAGTGATTTCTTTGGATTCACTTTACATGCTCGAAATGCTAAAATATCGAATTTTAGAATTATGAGCCTGTAAAGTCGAATGGACAGAAACCGCAAACCCAGAAGTGTCAAATGGATTATGTCGAACCCGTAAGTGTACTGTTTTTGAGGTTTTGGGGATGGTTTGTGTGTGTTCGAGTGTGTTGGAGTGTTTGATGTGTGGATTAGGGTAGGTGTTGTGCAGTGTGAATCTGTTAGTGTTGGGAGTGCTGGTGTTTGTGTGTATGTGATGTGTGTTTGTGTGGGTGGGGCTGTGGAATGTGCGATGTTGGGTTGTTTGTGGTTTGGAGTGTTGTGCGACCTCTGAGTTAGTATATATAAGTAAGGGTAGGTTTGTGCATGTGTTTGGTTTTGTGTGTGTGTGTTTATTGTAGGGGAAGTGTTGGGAGGTATATATGCTGGTGTATGTATGTGTTTTGTTGTGTGTGATGTGTGTTTGATGGGAGTTTGTTGATTCACAGTTTTGTGTTTTGCGTTTGTGCATGTTCGCCATTTAGGGGATTCGACTTTATAGTTTTGTGATACTGAATTTTGATAATTCAGTGTTTCGATGCTATAAAGTGAATCCATTTCTTTCAGATGTGTTGTCTTAGACTGTTCATGTTGTGGTACATTTTGTAAGAGGCAAAGAAGATTATTTTATACTGAAGAATTAAGGATTTTAAATTAGAAGTCAGAGACTCATGCAAGGGATTCTCATCATTTTGAAAGAAGTACAAAAGGTTACTGAAAAGGAGATCATATAACCCACAAAAAATAGTATCTTGACTGCAAACTCTGTGCATTCCTGCCATGTAGGCATTTTGGATTGAGAATAGTGGTGGGGACTATGCTAAACTTAATCCAAAGAAGGAAGAGATTGGCTGTTCTTTTGCCAGTCAGTATTTTCAGCAGCTGCTTTATTTGCTTTTTATGTTAAATATAGTTAGAAATTCCCTCTGTTAATGTGGTATAGAATGGCCATGAAATGTGGAGAAAAAATTATTTGATATGAATAGGTCTAATGTCATGGCCTGACATAGCCGGAAGATGTATGGTCTCTGCTTTCTTACTGGCATCTCTCCTCTATGCTATCCCAATGTTCATTAATTTGCAGTAAAGTAGAACAATAGAGCACATCGCTGTCTAGCCCTTAGATAATTAAACTGGTTAGAACTTTCACATCATCAAGCTCTTTCTTGGCCAACTACAATGCACATACTTCTATATAAGCCAGAAAATTGCCCATCCCTTAACAACCGAATACAACAGTACTCCCCCAATAGAATGTTATGCTCCAGAGAAAAATCACTGTAACAAAATCATCTAATACTGCTGATGACTGGCTGTACTCAAATAGTGTAAGTAGACTATAGAACCACATCCCATTCAGAATGCAGACTCATTTTAAACACAACTATAACTTCAAATATCAACTCGGTGGATGTTATTCTATATATATATATATATATATCTAGGGTAGATGCACCTAATATCTTCACTTTGCCATGTTGTCAAACCATTTCTCTTCATTCAAAGTCATGTGCCCCACAACCAGTATTTACCAGTACCTGAATGGTTTTACTAGCATCTGCCAACCATACACAGTTATGTGGCACTGTTCATCCCTACCACTGTACTTCTAATATAAACATTATGATAGCCATATGTATAATTCTGTATGAACCTGTTTTATACACCACCTAATGACAATATAAACATTTTCTGCCTCCTAGCTCCTTTCCTCACCTCCAATTGTTTGAATTTTTAAGCACTAATCACACAATCTGTTATCTGTGACAAAACCACTAATGTTTCTCTTTAAATGTTCAGTGTCTATCCACTAATGCATAAGTGCTTTTTATAAATATTTTATTCTGTAATAGCTGCTTTTATTTAAATATAATGTAATTACTTAATGATTTGTGAATTCTTAATGTGTATTACTTTGTCTGCTCTTGTGTATTACAGAAATTTTTAAACACAGATTCAGAAATGTGTTACATCTTTTCTCCCTGGGCCTCTACTGAAAATGTTTTTTTTGACTAAACGCAGTCACTCAGTAAATGAAAGCAAAGTAAAGCAAAATGAAATAAGCCTCCTTAATTCCTAGGATTAAGACTGCAGGCATTGCGTACATTTGGCACCCCAGATTTGCAGAGGCTCTTAGTACTCCCCCCACCCCCTGTAATGGGCAGTACAGCTCTCATTCTCTAGATCTTCTCTGCCAGTCTCAAA
Source organism: Protopterus annectens (assembly GCF_019279795.1). Classification (NCBI taxonomy): domain Eukaryota; kingdom Metazoa; phylum Chordata; order Ceratodontiformes; family Protopteridae; genus Protopterus; species Protopterus annectens. The sequence goes on from NC_056739.1 coordinate 1,861,506,203, forward strand.
CAACATAAGTCTCCTTGATGGCCCTGGTTAGCCAACTAGCTTTGTGAGAAATTCAAACTTTGAATGATTTTTTTTTCCTCTTACTTCTTCATTCAGAACTATTTGAAAATGTTCTTATCTTCCCCTCTCTGGTCAAATGTGTGGAAATGTTCCTGTCCGGTTTCCTTTTCTCAGTTTTGGGCCTAGGCCCGCCTACACACTTAGCATTTCAGCTGACTTGTACTATATATTTTATTGCAGTTTTCTGTTCTAGTTGTAGGCTGAAGGTGAATTTTCATTTATAGGTTACAGGTTCATTAGTTCATACTAGGTTAAAGACCAGCAGGGTCTTTACACGCCAAGCCATACAAACCAACCCAGTTTTCTCCCAGAGTTTCTTGGAATCCTATATGGTGGGTATGTTAGTAAGGAGGTAGCTAAGTGTTATATGTGTGGGGGTGTATGTTAGTTTGGGATTAATTTATGTACTGGCAACCTCTTTCTATCAAATACATGGGGACCAGTCCAGGGGTGAATTTGCACTTGATCATCCAATGATCAAGGTTTCTTTTGAACAGGGACAGGAGTGAACTCTGCTTCAAATAGATGGAGTGTTTATTCCGTAGAGCGGGAATCCTTTGAGACACAAACTGATCCCTCCAGCAGGTTCTGTTTATGTTGCAAAGTTCAGGTCCTTTGATCTAGTGTTTTTGGTGGTGCTTGTCTTGTGTATGTGCAAGAGATACATCAGAAATTGATCCAAGGACATCTTATATGCTAGGCATAGAATGCCTCTCAGTAACCTGTAGGAGACTTGAGTACAAAGATGGGACCTTAAGGCAATCTGTGTAGGACAGAGTATTCATACCCTGTACTCTCCTGTTGAGGAACCTTTGAGGGCATTCCAACTGTTGCAAATGCCCAAGTACATGCCAAAGGTGTATTGTACTCAGTAGTGGGTCTGATAAGGGCTGAGTAGAGTGGTACTATTGCTTCCTTGGACCTGGGTTCCATACCTTTAGTTATTAGTTGGTTGACATAGAATGATTGTCTTACTAACTTGGCTATGTTTTAGTCAAACTTCAAATTAGTGTCTGTGTATGTTCCCATATCCCTAACTGTTGAGTCAGTTCTTGGGGGTGTTTTATCAATGGAAGTAATTGGCTTGGATTGACAATTTCCTAAAGGAAACTGTAATGTATTTCTTTGCGTTGAGTTTTAATCCATGGCTTTCACACCAGTCATTTGTTTGCATTAGACCCTGGAATGTTGGTGTTGGGGTATAATCTATGATGGCTCCCAATTTACAGTCCTCTGTGAAACTTGGTGAGATAGAGGCCTTTGACATTAGCCTTTGCTTCTGAGAAGTAGATGCCAAACAGGAGCAGGCCCAACACAGAGCCCTAGGGTACTACACTAGTGACTTCTTTGCCTGCATGGCATATGACGGACAGAGGGAAAGCTATAATTTTTTCCAGTCATGTTTTATCCACAATATTTCATAGGCAGTCATCAGAATTGCTGATGTCTTCGGCTGCTAAAAAAAAAAACTGCCATGTGTTGTTTAAATTTACTGTCTTTGCTGCAGTGATAAAGAAAAAATCTATCAGTGCACATAGTTGATAGGGCAACCACCTTTCTCTTCCTGCAGGACCATCCTCATATAGACAGTTCTGTCTTGTGAAAAAGCAAGAAAAATGGCAAAAGTCTTGATGTTTTACAAGAACATTTTTTTTCTCTAAATGTTGCAGAAGGCTGTGATTCTGCATTTGAAATCCTCTTAATGGCATATGAAATGGTATTAACAACCATCCTTGTCCATGACATAGTCTTTGTTTTGGTAATAAGATGAAAAAAATATTTTTCATTGATGAAATGGTGTGTCCCACAAAATCTCAGGATTCATTAAGAATGTTCCACTTGGCCATAAAAAAAAGGGATCTATTTCACTTGGTCAAATAACATTATCAGTACTCACACGGTCAAGACAACATGATCAACAATACAGTTCATCACCCATTTTGAATGAGATTGTGGTAATTGGGGGGATGTACCCTTTTCCTTACTGTAGTGCAGTCTTTGAGTTGGTATTTATAATTATCAGGGGGGTGCTGCCCCCCCCCCATACGGGGCATGCAGGGGACTTATTCCTGCAAAAACATTGTTTTTGTGTTGTTTGTAGGTGCTGTTTTGATGTTTCTGTTGACCAAACTCCATTGTCGATCATGTGGTCTTGACCATGTGGGTTTTGACAATGTTGTTCATCAGTCAGCTGAAGTGGATCCCTAAAAAGGTGGCAACTGTGATACTTGACCACATTTTTTGTACAGTGATCGACTTGAGAAAGATCATGATTTCTGTAACAGCAACAAATTTATTTAAAATAGTGTTTGGGTATTATGCCTAGCACAGAGAACAACTAATTTGTCATGCTCAAGGATAATGGTCTTGAATGAAATGTTGGTATGCTACAGTATAACCAACCAAGGGTAGCAGTTAATCAGAACTGGGAGAATGTAATATATGAAGATATCTGTGATTCAGTTTGAAAAAATCTCAAAAAAACACAATTTCAAGAACATTTTTTGTAGTGATAATTATGAAGGAAAAAAGCATCTATATTTTTCCAACATTCAAGAGTAAAATCCTTACAAAAGCCTGCAACGTACTGACATTTTTGGCTGGAGCTATATAACTACTGAAAATAGCATAAAATAAGCACTGAAAGAAACGTACGAGGGGTTTTCAGGGAAATGTGCAAGCACTGATGTTAGAAAAGGTGTGTAAGATGTCTGCAACTTCCACTACAGCCATTGTGTTTCAGCAAGATGGGGAAAACGTCACTTTCTTATACCTACAGTGACTCCTATAAAGGGGACTTGAAATGGATTCTAGGAAGAAGACATGAAAGCAGTAAAACAAGATCACATTAATTTGGCAGGCTCCGGCTCCGGGATGGTTAGTCATGGGGACTTGATATGAATTCTTGGAAGAAGACATGAAAGCAGTAAAACAAAATCACGTTAACTTGACAGGCTTAAGCTCCAAGATGGTTAGTCTTTGGGATAATCTGTTAATTGTATGAAAAGCATTTGGTGATTTTGATGTAGTAAAAGAGCCTAGAACAGCAAAGATAAAATGTAAAAAGCACGTTTTGAGCTGTAAAGTGGAGTTTTCCTTTAAGCACCAAAACCAATGAAGAATTTGACTTAAAAAGTCTGTTTCTTTGAATTCTCATACTGTTAAGATGGAGCCGCACCAAGAGGAGACCACTTAACCTCCTAGATCTGAGGTAGACTGTTTTCAACTGTGGGAACCTATTATTTTTAACAGACATCAGATAGAGAAGTACATTTAATGTTGAGACCATGATGCGAAGAAGAGACCCCATTCCTGTAGTTGTCAATTGTCTTTGATTTTGGGGAAGCTTATTTAGGCAATTTTTATGGTGTAGCAAAGGTTGGGTCCTATCTCCCTCCAGGTAGTGTGTCAGGATTAGACCCCTCCCTTACCATTGTATCTCTTGATTCCAGGGTGATCATTCTTCCTTCAACAGTGCTGATCTGGTTGCCATTTCCTCAGATAGTGGCATTGCTGGGTATTTTGCTGGCATCAAGATGTCCCACCCTTAACAGTTTTTGATCTCTTGATGACTTTCTCATCACTGATGGACTAAGGGTTGATGTTAGTGTTGACATTGGCTGTGATGCTGATACTTTTAACTTTGATCAACCCTTCTCTCAGCTTTCTGTTCAGAACACTGGACCCAGGTTCTTCATCGAGATCATTGAGCCATGCTGGCTCCCATAAGGAGATAATCTTCCTTATCCGAGTTACCCACTTACTTGTATAAGAAGACCAAGTGTAAGAGAGAATGCATTGACTCCTCTTCCACTGTGCTGACTTGAATGGCAATGAGGATGATGCCAGTTCCCCAGCATTCCCTTGAGAAAACCAAATTCAGAAAAGTCCAGAGATGAATAAACAGAGGGAGGGTTGCCATCAGACTTTGGGTCCTCTCCACAGAGAGCTCAGCAGAAGGGCTTTAGTTCTTCCTGTCAAGCAGACCATTTCGCTTGTTGACCGTTTCTTGATGCAAAACTTTTACTTTGGATTTTCTGGTTAGAGATTCTTGAGCCTAAAACTGTGCTTTTGGCAGTGGCTGTACAGAATTCCAAACCCCAGAGCACTGTGATGCATCGACTTGAAAACCAAAGTCCTTGGCTGCTTAAGGAAATGCACTTTTTTATGCTCATCTTTTTGCTTTTGGAGCACTTAACTGTTTGAGGCCATATGATGGACTTTTCAAGCTATATTTCTGAAAGTGCTCCACACTATATGACACTTTCCAGTTGGATTAATTTCCCATTTTGCTGTTTTCTCTACTTTGGTGAACCTTAGCTTGTGAGTAAACTTTGTTGCAGCCAGAGTTTTAGCCAGAGCTGTTAATCTGGCATTATTGCCCACCAGAATTCCAGGTTTGATTTGACCAACTTCACCATGGTGACACTTCTGAATGCCCCCTTTCATGGTTCTGAAGTTTTTGGCCCTGAAGTAAAGGTACACATGAAGAAGGTGAAATAGGAAGAAGAAAGTTGTATAATAGTAGGGTTAAGTTTTCTTCTCTACAAAGATTGTGTGTGTGTGTGTGTGTGTGTGTGTGTGTGTGTGTGTGTGTGTGTGTGTGTGTGTGTGTGTGTGTGTCTGTCTGCCTCTTTCTCTTATTTCTCTCTCCATCACATTGTTTATCTGCTGGTGAAAAAATAGGCCCTTTATTTTGATGTTTGCTAAGCTGTTAGACTATTGGAGGTATAGGAGATCAAGAACAGCAAGGTCTGTAATGTCACTGTAGGACAAACACAGATCACCCCCTCAAAAGTCTAAGATACTGATTATAGAGATACAGGATCTAGCCTCTTAGTCTCTCTTAGTGGCTCATGGTAGCAGCCTTTCCAAGCCAGCTTATTGGCTCAAAGAGATGGACCACAGACTACTGCCCTAACAAACCAGGTTTGGCTAGCAAACCAGGGGGTTAAAATGAATTGGTCAGTGTAGTTTTCTCATTTTTGAACAGAGGTGACTAGGTTTACTGCAGGAGCACTGTCTAGTGGTGACAAGATGACATGCACCTCATTTTAAGTTACTATAGCTCACTCTTGTACTTTTATTAAATGTCTTTATGGCAGCAAAAGTAACCATTTGGTGAGCTATAATAGGAAGACAATACAATGTGTGTGTAGCATCTTAACTAAGGATTGGCATATAAGAGACCATTCTGATCTGGCAAGGCAGGCTGTGCCTCAGCAGATAGCTTGTTGGCTACCATGGGAGTGACCTTCAGCTTTCACTAGCCACAATTTGCTTCACTAAGCAGGACAGGAATGCAGGTGTCTAGTGCAGCATATAGGACTGATTTGATTGGGCTGAGGGAGGACAGAGGCAAAAAAGAAATAGCAAAATACCTACCTTTTCTGTCATTTAACATCTCTCCAGTTTTAAGAGACTAAATATTTGTCTAGGGCACCTCTGTTCCTTTATTATCTGGTTACTTTTCATCCGTGATTATCTCCATTAGAAAAGAACTGAGGTGTGAGGCAAGGCAGACTTTCCTTTCACATATGTGCAAACAGTGCATTATTTAACCTACCCTATTGTGCTGTCTTATATAAGTGGAAGTCAGCAGTTGGGCCTTTATGATCCTTGTCTTAAAGTTGTCATTCTACAATTGAAGGTTTAACACAAGGTTGTGCTGTTGTGACTTGTGAAGTTTTGTCAGCTCATTGAGTAGTTGTCAGTGATCATATTCTGAATACAGCCGTTGGTTAAGTTTTTGAAAAGAGACACATGTAATGAGTAGCAAGTTCCACCGATTGCTATACATCAGCCTGCATGGTTTTGTTCCTGGAAATAATTGTTGTAGTAAAGTTTTCCTGCAGAGTGGGGATGCATTTTTTGAATCCCCACAGAAACTACATAACTATAAAGTTAACCACCTCAAACACACATTACATGTTCCTCAGTACTACAGCTGTGTGCCCACACACATTTCTCCATACCACCAAATACCCCTTACCGTACATTGCATTATTCCAATCCTCCCAAAAACTCTTACCACTTTAGTACTGAAAGTTTAGTTTAGTACTGTATTTGGAATGGCTAAACCCCTAAGTATTAGCAACATTTCTGATAACCAGATGATAAGTATTTTAGAGACCAACTACTCTTTTTTGAAATAAGATGATATAAAACATGGAAACATAACTCCTTGTCCATCAGTTGTATTTTGCCTCCTCTAAGATGAACTGCTTACTCATGGGATGAGAGTGTCCACACTATTGTAAATTATTTTTTAGCTCAATGACTCCTGTTTTTTGTAAAGAATCAATTCCTTTTTCATCTCCCAGACTTCCTGTCAGAGTAGAGCCATCACCAGTCATCACTCATAACTCCATACTTCCTTTCCACTTACTTGCAACACAGTGATATTCGTTCAGCTGGGGACCACTGTCACTCATCAACAGCTGACTGCCTATTGTCAGAACTGAAGTTGTTTTTCCTTTTTCTGTTTTATCTCCTGGGCCTTGAAGTAATGAATGCAGTCTCATTGTTTCATAATACATGGTGCCATTGTTGTTCATTTGTTGGAGAAATGTCTTTTCAGAGCATGACGTTAAGGCCACCTGTTAAGCCAGAATTGCAGGATGTTGCTCAAGACTTCATGACATAGACACTTACGAGTTATATTCTGAACAAATGTTATGTCCAGAAATGTTCTAGGAAAGTTACATGTATGTACATTCAAGTTGTCAGAGGTTCCTCTTAACTTCATTGATCATCAGCAAATTGTCGTCTTAGGACCTCAACTTAAGAACAATAATTTTTTATCAAGAAATGTGAAAAAATATGCAGAGACTGAAAAAAATCAGGTGAAGTTTCACACCTCAGATTTCTTGATTGGCTTTGAAATGATCAGTTGGAATGTTTTCTCACAGATTTTTGTAATTGGCAGAACTACTTGGCTCATTTAATTTGGTGAGCATTTCCTTGGAGTTGTACCAAAACTGTACATTGTTGTACCAGATCTACACAATGTAAATGTCTGCTATCATTTCACAACTTCTGCATATTTTCATCCAAAAGTGTGATTTTTTTTTTTTTTTTTTTTTTTAAGGCAGAAAAAGATAAAAAATAATTGTAGAGTGACTATGAAATCACCATTTGAAACCTGCAAGATAAGTATTCTGAATAGTTTGCCTCCTAGTCTTTAATGTTCCCACTTCATGTTCCTACTTACTGTCAGAGTAAGCACTTCACTTCCTTAACTCCTGCCCATTTCTGGTTTTCCAGGTTTACCTCATTCCTAAATTCATGTTCATTACTCCTTGCCAAATGCAGTATCCTTCCCGCTTCCTTAATTCATATTAATTTCTGGTTTTTAAGGATTGCCTCACCTCATGAATTCACATTCATTGGTTATTGTCAAGGATCACTTACTTCTCTTCTTCTGAATTTTTTTTTCATTTGTAGGCCTTTTAAAAGTAGGTGCACTGTATTGTTGGTGTCTTTTTGACTTCAGGATCTGGAGCTTGTTCTTTATCTCCAGTTTATTTATTTCATATTTTCTCTTGTATATGTTGGTTTCTTGACTATTTGGTTTTGTTTTGTCAGGCACCATGGTGCAGAGGGATACAATCCTGACTGCTACCTAGGTATCCTTGATTCAGTTAATAGGTCCACTAGTGGAAGAACCAGTTGGGGATAATGAATGTGACTGTCTGACGCTGGCAGTCCTATCCTGGAAGGGAATGAGAGCACCAGACACCTGTTGGAGTCAAGAGTGTTAACTGGCAAAAGTAGTGGAAAGTTAACTGGAAACCAGCACCATACATAACTGCCTGCCGATGGCCTATTTATTTGGTTGTCATGAGAGAGCTCTGGCCAGTAGCAGAGGACTTTCTGCAGGCACAAGAATAGGAAAGTTGGAAAACAAAGGCTGATGATAAACAAACACACTGCCTTACTGGTAAATGGGTAGTAGTGCCCTGGTACTCTCCTATTGGCAGTCTCTCAAGAATTCCTCCCACTGCCTATTTTTAATAGTGAAGGGCCAATTACCTCTCTTGAGATGCTCCTTTCCTGGTGATTTATGCTGCAGAATAAGCAACCTCCTTCTGGGTTTTACTTCAATATCTGCCTTTTCTTTTAGTGCTTGAATGATTATTCTTATAATTTGCATATTTTTTTATTTACTATTTTTCTGTGATTTGTATTACAGTGCATGTCTTGTAGTGTTCTTCTTAAGCTCTTTCTGAGTTTTTGTGGGTTTTAACCTTTTTAGAGTGATGTATGACTTGCTATGAATGTTGAGAGGGATTTCTACACTAAGGTTGTTTTTAGTGCAGTTGTTCTCATTGCCTCATGCTGCCAGAACTGCTAGTAGTTTGTGACTGTTATTTCTGTTGATTTAAAAGTTATTTTGAAAGCTTGACAGGAAAACATTTTTTTTTAATGAGGCTATAATTAATTCTTTGAGGTCGTTGAATACATTTAAAGCATTTTAAATGAGTTTTTCATCTATATTGCAATTGTGCCCCCTTTTTGTTTAAGAAAAATTCCTGCCAGAAATGTTTATACCTAATTCCTTCTCATTAGACAAATTTCTCATTTAAATCACGATTTTGGAGTCCTTGTTTCTGTAACATTTCTGACAGGAATTTTATTTGATATAATACCCCATTCCCACTTTAAGGCTATTTTGGGCTTTTTCTATATATCAGGAAAAAAATAGCCTTTATTTATTTTTATTGGGGGGGGTCTCTGTGATGTGTTTACTGTGCTCGGTGCCAATTTACTGAAACTGCCCCCTCTTAAAGTATTCATTACTGTTTCCTTATAGAAATAGATTTCAGTTTTGCTTTTAAGAGGAACTTTGTAGGATTTGCCCATCTGGCACTGTCTGACTATGCATCCAGTTAGTATTGATCTGGCTAATTTTTTGCTCCCTGTCTTAATGCATTCAGATACAGTCATCCCCAGCCCTCACCACCAGGGTCTCTATTAGAACACCGAATGTTCAAAATTTCGAGTGTTCTAATATCGACCCATTTTCAGTGAACGCTGAAAATATCGAAGAAACAGAAAACCAAATTTTTTCCTAGGGAAAGAATTTGGTTGTCCGTTTCTGTTGCTTCGTTTTTTTCAGCGCTGTGGTGGAAAGTTACGGGTTGGGTTCAGGTAAGTGTGCGATTGTGTGGATGTGAGGGTTAGGGCGGGTTAGGTGAGTTAGGGTTAGGGTGCATGTGAGTTGACTGTGCGATAGTGACGGACCTTAGGGTTAGGGTTTGGGTTAAGGTAAGTGGATAGTTAGTGGTGTATGTATAGTTTAGTGTAGGGTTAGGTGTAAGAGTTTAGGTGCATGTGTGTGGATTGCTGTTTGTTTGGTGTGCTTGTGTTGTGTGTGTGTGTGTGTGTGTGTGTGTGTGTGTGTGTGTGTGTGTTTTGGAACAGCAATTTTTTTCCCTAGGAAAAAATTTGCTGTTCTGAATGTTCGATGTTTTAAATTTTTGATTCCTAGGGTTCAATATTAGAAAACTCGAAATTTTGAATGTTCGGTGTTCTAATATAGACTCCACCACCATCTTCCCCATCTTCACCTAAAATTTTTGACAGTGAAGCAAAACATATGTGTCAGCTTACTGTAACTCTGCAGTAGCCTTTGCTTCGGTCTGGCTATTGGACCTTTTGTTATCTCCAGGTCCCCTGTTGTGGGAGCAGTACCACAACTGTTCATGACACGAGGGTCAGACACATCCTCCAGTGCACTACCATTGCCTGCTGTAGGTATGAGAGAATTAAACCCTTTAGTTGCAGGGGAAGTCGGGTACAGAATCTGTTGCCAGTAATGAGACTTTACACCCCCCCCCAAGGATTTTTTCACTAGTGTAATGCATGCCAAGAGGGGAGAGAAGTCTCACCAGGTGGTGGTACAGCAGTCTTTGGCTGTTTTGTTTTACCAGAAGTGATTGCTATGGCCAGGTCCATTGTGCAAGCAGTTGATTACTCATAACCCGATTATTACTCCTTGTCAAATGCAGTATCCTTCCACTTCCTTAATTCATATTAATTTCTGGTTTTCGAGGATTGCCTCACCTCATGAATTCACATTCATTGCTTATTGTCAAGGATCATTTACTTCTCTCCTTCTGAATTGTTTTTCATTTGTAGACCTTTTAAAAGTAGGTGCACTGTATTGTTGCTACCTTTTGTCTTCAGGATCTGGAACTTGTTCTTGATCTCCAGTTTTTCTTATATTTTCCCTTGTATTTGTTGGTTTCCTGACCACTGGTCAGTCTGTTACAGATCCTGTTTGGATTCTGGGTCTGAAGACTTTTCATCTGAGTTAGATCAGTCAGATTCCTCCAGTGGCTAACAGCTACAGGTTCCCAAACAGACATTCTGCTTTTCCAAGCTGTTGGCTAGATTTAAAGATGTATTCAAGTGGGAAATATCTTCAGCTGCCCCCAAGACTAACTGGTTTTAAGATCTCTTCGAAGACCAGGCTGCAGATATTGAGACCCTTCTTCCATTAATCACAGCACTGGAGGATGTCTTCAAAAAGCTTGTTGCTCCTCTCACCTTATTGAGGCTTTGCCTAAGAAAGTGCTAAAGAAATTTAGGGTATTGCTCAGTCTTGCCTTGCCTTTAAGCCCCTTTGTCTACGGACCCAGCTACTGTTGCTAATAAGAAGGCCATGTCCTCTTCTAACCCAGTCCCACAAAAGAAGCTAGGCAAGTGGTTAAAATCTATGAGGAAAAAAGCTGACACAGTCAAGCACAGGAAGCTTCAAAGTGTTTAACTACCTGTGTTTTATGTTGAAATTTGTTTTTAGATGCATGTACAGTTTAGTCAAATTTGTTGTATTTTGCCTGCAGAACGAAAGGTTTATGTTAGAGATAATGTTTCCAGTGTTTCTCAGGTGTCAAGACATACATTAAAAAAATATCTTTGAGGGGTATAATACTATTTCTACAACTGCAGCATTGTCAGTGGTACATGAAGGTAGGCTGGGTTGCACTCCCTGATTTTTGTGATGAGTTCAAGGATGAGATTTTTTCGTACTGATAATGTTGATCTATTATATGTAGTGTGGGTATTTTACTGTGGCATCGACGGAAAATGGGCTCACTCCGGCTCAGCGGCCCATCCCGGTAAATAAATCCATAAATAATTTTGAATTTTCTCTTGAGTCTGATTGTATGTTTGGTACAGCAGCTAATCAGATTTTAAACAATGGAATGACAGGGCTAAATTGATGTAAGGAATTTCAAAAAATAATTTGTATTCCCAAGTTAGATCATTTTCGGTGGCTGAACAAAAAAACCCAACAAATCGAAAAGAAACATCAGGATGATAACTTCACTAAGCCAAACAAGAAGGGGTCCTTTCCTAAAACGTTCCTCTCTTCCAATTTATGATTAGGTGCCTTCTCTCTCAAATTAGTCCTCAGTAAGGCGGCTTGCCGTCCATGGTTTCTGACAAATGGGTGCTAAATATTGTTGGCGGGGGTTACAGATGGTAGTGGAAAAAACACCCACCTCCATTCGGGGGGGGGGTCCTCCACATCCTCTGGACTAGTCTTCATTATTCCTTCCTATTCTTCATCAGATGCTGAATTCGGGGGAATCCTAGAACCAGTCCCTCCTTCGGAAAGAGTGACATATTTCTAGTTCAAGATTTTCTCACCCCCCCCCCCCAAAAAAAAAGTTGTGGTGACTGGTTGGTCCTTTCCCTTTTGAATATCTCTGCCATGGTTTTCAATTTCAAGATGCTCCTCTGCAGATATTGCTTCCCCTATTTCTGAATAACTGTTCTGTGGTGACCCTGACTTGAAGGATACTTGTCAAGCTCATCACTTCAGGAGATGTCTGATAGTGCAAACATGATGGACAAAACAAATATCAGTTTGGCCATTTGGGATATCCACTGCACTGCAAGTGTCATCAAATGCCTTGCTCCAATAGTGTCTCACTGTCAGACTCTAGGCATTCACATCTTTCCATACTTGGATAACTTGCTGATCTGTGCAGTGTGTGCATCCAGGCATTAAGAATCAATAAAGAAGGTCTCGTCCTTGCTTTCCCATATATAGGGTCCAAACTCAACCTCTTAGTCATGTCTGATGCCCTCGTAAAGGCTCGTCTACTAGGGTTGTTTGATAAATTCCAACAAGAGAGTGATGTATTTGCTGAAAACAAGGTCCTTTTGTACCAGACTGTCTTCCTGGAATTTTCCATGATAAATATGGTCTCGCCATGAGAATTCTTGAAAATTCTTAAAACTGATGGTGTCTGATTCTCATGATTCCACTGGCCCATATTCACATGAGAAAAAAATGACGGTATGTTAAAATTGTTGGACTCAGCACCTTCATTCCCTGGAATCCCAGTTGCTAGTGCTACCTTTCATCAGACAAGAGTTACAGTGGTGGATAGATCAGTTTAATATCAATCCAGGGTTTCCATTCTCCCATCCATTGCTAATGCAATCTTTCCAGACTGATTTGTCCAACTTTACCAGTGAGCTGTGTCAGTGGAAATGCAAGCGCAATCCATTTGAGGGTTCAAGGATCACAGAGGCACATCAGTATGAAGGAGATGTTAGCAGTGATTCACACCTTGGAAGTCTTTCACCAACTTTGGATTCTGGATGTTCTTGTAATGGTTACAGACAACACCACAGTGATGTGGTACCTCAACAAACAAGGGGGTATGAAGACTTACCCTCTGCAATGATAGACTTGTAGCAGGCTTCTCCATATTCTCAGACTCTTCAGGCATCATGCATACCATCAGACCAGAACATTGTGGCAGACAAATTGAGCAGATCCTGGGCAGACCCACGCAAGTGGAAGCTCAAGACAGTGGTGTTCAGTGATCTAATCCAGATGTGGGGAATGCCTCATTTCGATCTGTTTACTTTCTTCAAAACAGGCAGCTGGAGAAATACAGTTCCAGACATCCTTGCAGCCATGCTTGGAGAACAGATGCATTCTAAATCCCTTGGATGAGTGTTCCTGTATGCATTTCTGCCCTTTCTACTGATTTCACTAGGTACTTCTCAAAGTTCAAAGAGAAATGCCAGAGATTTTTGTGGAAACCCCGTATTGGCGTAGGGAGTCTTAGTTCACCCTGTTAATACCAATAAAGTTCTAGTTGCCATAGGGTTGGGAAGTTGGCATAATGGTTGAGGTATTTACCTAACAGACAATAGGTGCAGAGTTTGATGTTTGATTCTTGCATAAGATAATTTGCTTGGCTTAAAATGGTCCACAAGGGAGTTAGTCTAGTACTAATCTATGAGCCTATGTATGCTTTAATATGAAATTTTATGATACCTTGTATGTTGCTTGGTTTTGGAGTTATTAATGGAAATATGAACAAGGAGTATTTGAGACCTAGAGGCGTCAGTAGGAGGTAACGGAAGAAACGCCAGATGGCGCACACAGCTGTAATGGGTTAAAGGTTGCCAGAAGACCTGCTAGTAGGAATCTTATGTTTACAAATGAATGAGGTTTTCGGAGTGATGCCTAAAGTGCATTTAGCGGCCATCTCCATTTGTCTGCCAGTGGATCCCCCTCTTTCTTCTCTTTTGGTAAAACAGTTAATTTAGTTTTGCATATGAGACCACCTCAAAGATAAATTCTTCCTTTGTGGGACCTTGATTATATTCTTGAGAAGTCGACCTTACCAGCGTTTGAACTGGCAGCTCATAATCTCAAGTTCGTAATGTGGAAAGCTGTTTTGCTTATTGCTCTGCCATCTGCAAGGCAAGTTCCTGAGCTGCAGGTTCTCCTGGTGGAACACCTTATCTGATTTTCCACAGGGGTAGGGTTGTATTATGCACATCTGATATTGTTAATCCTCGTTCATTCCTTACGCATGGGTATCGGTTCAGACCTCTGAACCGAGCCGGCCATTTTCCAAGCTCGCGTCCGCTTCAAACTATCTAGCTAAACTCTTACCCATAATCCCCCTCTCCCTGTTACCTCAGATTTTGTTTGCCGCGTTGCCATTCGGTTGTGTCGAGCTGCTTCTCTTGAGCTTTGTATAGTTATTTGTTGTCAAATTGTCATTTATATTACCTTTTCTGTCAGAAAAGTTTCTATTTTGTTGTCTCTTACCCTATCGCATCTAGCAACCATATTTTCTTGAGTTTTTCTTCTCTTTTCTCTACTTTTTTATTGCAAGGTATTTCTCCCCTTGCCGTCGTTGGTAATCTTCCCTTTTTTTCATACCTTCGGGTATTCTTTTGTACCATTGCTGGTACCCTTTTCTACTATCTACTTTTTCTATCATGGCAGGTAAGAAAGGTAGTCCAGGGTTTAAACGGTGTTCTGATTGTGGACACAAATTACCTACATCTGATGCACACTCTGTGCGTTTATTGTTTGGGGGCATCCCACTTACCTGTTGACCTGCCCTGTACTATCTGTGAAAAATTTTCAAACAGAACTTTGTTAGAAAGGAAAAACAAGTTGTTGCTGAAGGGACTTCTTAAATCTCCCTTTTCAAAGGCTATTTCTGGGTCGGAGGCCTCAACCCTTCCTAGAGCCCATAAGAAAATTTTGGATGTTCCTACCAAGGCTAAATCTTTGCCTTCATCCCCGGCTGGGGACTTCCGCCTAAAGTTTTGGATCCGGAGCTCACTCAGTCAGCCCCAGTGCTTTTGGTGCCTAGACCTTCGACACCGAGGCCTTCGGCTTCATTAGTGATTTCAGCTCCATCTTCTCCTGCAGCCTTCACTATATCGGCACCGAGGGGCTCCTTGGTTCAGACTATTACCACTGTATCGGCATCGACCGTTCAGTCGGCGCAGACCTTGACCACATTGACTCTGACATCTTACTTGGAACTGATGCCTTTATTGTTGACTCCAGGTTTGTCGGTTCCAACTTCGGAACCGACAACCACTTCGGCACCGATCCCTGTGTCTGTGCAGACCGTGACCTCAGCACCTGTGACTTCTTTGGTGCAGACACCCATAGTCCAGTCTCTCTTGGCACCGTTGTTCTCTGGACGGACTGGTGAGATGGGCACCGAGTTTGCCTCTTCTGTGGACAGGCCTGTTTCTCCCTCAGTCTCCGTGAGGTCCACTAGAAGCCTTTCCGAACATGATGTGTTGCGTCTTGTGGATCAGGTGCTCTTGGCCAGAGGTATCCTACCCCCAGGAACTATCCTTCCTTGAGAGGTGATCACCCATCTCTAAAGACCCCTTCTTATTCTCCTCCTTCATTGCCTTTGAAGTCCATGGATATAGTGCAGTCTTCCCCTTCTGCGGTTACCTTTATGGATCTCACTAAGGAACTGCAGTTGCCTTTGTGGCAGGAAAGTTTTGCTATGACCCAGGATGTCAGTTGTGACACGCATAATTTGCTGCTCCACAGCCATCATGGGACTCCGGGTCGGCAGGCTGAGACACTTAGGGGAGGGGAGACCCCTGTCATGGACATTCACTCCTCTTCGAGTGGACCAGCCTTCCAACTGATGGAGAAGGCTTTTGCTGCTGCTGGCGATACTGGACTGTCTATCCCTCTGCCCTCCTCTGGTACACTGGTTTCACAAGTCGCACCGAGCGGATACCGGGTGCAAGGGCCTCAAGACGTATTCCCACAGGAAACCCCTTATCCACTGTCTTCCCCAGCTTCTCCCACTGAGGAAGTCCACCGGAAAAGTTCGTGTAAGAGGAAGCACATGGACTCCACAGAGGAGTCCCTCACTGAAGACACAGATTTTGATGAGGAGGAAGGATTCCCTCGGTCACCCTCTGAGGTATCCTTTGGTGATATCCTTGAAATCCTGAAACAGAGAGGTGACTGGCAGTCCTGTAATCCGACCACTGAGGAATCTGTGTTCCTGCAGGCCATTCGCGCCCGGCCCCCTACCTCCTGGGTTACTCCACCTGCTAATGAACTTGTCCGGCTTATCGTGCAGCATGCTTGGAAGGCTCCTGATACCGTCGAAGCTATTCCCCGGAGGTCAGATAAGATTTTGTCCCCTCCTGCTACGGATCCCCATTGGTCAACAGGTCTTCCGGCAGCCGCAACAAAAACGGATCTGGCAGAAGAAGAAAGCCAGACTGTCCATCCACAGTCCTGGGGCCCTGGACAGGATAGGGAAGCGCACCTTTGCATCAGCAACCTTTACTATCAGGTCCCTGAATTATATGGCACACTTTACCAGGCTTCAAAGGGATCTGATTTCTGAGCTCTCTGAAACCTTGGCTGGTGCCGTGTCTGATGAGGTCCATGACAAAGTGGCCTCTCAGCTGGCCACCATTGAGTCAATATCTAACTCCTCTATGCGACTGATATCTCACGCATCAGATGGAGCAGCTAGAGCAGCGGGTTCAGCTGCGGTCCTGAGACGACACACCTGGATGCGCTTGTGCAATTTCATGGAACCCTTTAAGGCTTCCTTTCTTAATGCTCTCATTGAGGCCTCTTCATTGTTTGAACACAAAGTTAAAAGCACACTGGCCAGATGTGAATAGGACGATAAGACTCTTTCTGCCATAGGTGTCCATTATTCTTCCCCTCAACATGCTTTCTCCTGAAACCAAAAGAGTGGGAAGATATGGTTCAAGAAATCTCAGGCTCCTTTCTGTGACACACAGGCCAAGTTCTCCCCTAGAGGCAGAGGGGGAAACTCACAGGGAAGACTCTTCTTTCGGGGCAGAGGGGATCCGCGTAACCAGGGTTCCAGGGACTCTCTCCCTGGCCAATGCTACCAGCGCTCCTGAAGAGCGGCCCAACTCCTTTCCTCTGGAGGTGGTTGGGGGTCGTTTCTCCTTGTACCCTTCTGCCTGGCTAACCATCACCACCGATTCTTGGGTACAAAGAATTATAACCAGAGATTATCATATCCCCTTCAATATTTCTCCTGTCCCTTCAAAAAACCTTCCCGACGTTCCACCCAGTCAAAGGGAAGAAGCAGCACTAGAGATAGAAAAGCTGCTAAGGAAGAGAGTCATCCAAATAGTCCCTCCAGACCAGATAGGATCCGGATTCTACTCTACTATTTTTGGTGCCAAAGAAAACCGGGGACTGGAGATCAGTTTTGGATCTCAGTGTATTGAACAAGTTTGTGAGAGTACAAAAATTCTGGATGGTCACAATACAGTCTATCCTCCCGCTTTTGGAAAAAAGACAATTGGATGTGCTCGATAGATCTTCATGATGCGTACTACCACATAAAAGTGGACAGGCCATCAAGAAGATTTCTATGCTTTCGTGCGGGAGCCAGTCATTACCAGTTCAGAGTACTGCCCTTCGGACTCTCTACAGTCCCCGGCGTGTTCACAAAGTGCATGGCAGTCATCACAGCTCACTTGCGACTTCAGGGATTCCAGGTGTTTCCATACCTAGACGACTGGCTTATTTCCGCCCCCACCAGACATCTACTGGAAGAAGCCCTGGCATACTCTGTCCTCGCTGCACAAAGGCTAGGTATAACCATAAACTGGCAAAAATCCAATCTCACCCCATCTCAGTCGACAGAATTCATAGGGGTGATCTTGGACACAAAGAACTGCAGAGCTGCCATTCCAGAGCACAGAATTTTAAAGATAAAGCAACAACTGATTCCAATACTTTCAAGGGAGAAATCTACGGCTCACTCAGTTCTACAGCTGTTGTGTTCCATGGCAGCCTCCATCACCATTGTCCCCCTAGCCAAGTTTCACATGAGGCTTCTACAGTGGCTACTGTTCACCTAATGGTATCCCTTTCAGCATCTTGTTTCAGCCATGATTCGAGTAACCCACAGGTGCAAACAGGATTTAAACTGGTGGATGACACACAATCTGTCACAATGGTCTCGCCTCTTCTCCCCCCAGCATCCCAAGGCCACAGTGACCACGGACATCTCCCTGATGGGGTGGGGGGGCTATGTCAGGGACAGACGGTCCAGGGCACTTGGTCCGAACTGGAGGCCCATCTGCATATAAATGTTCTAGAGCTGAGGGCGGTGCTTCTGGCATTACAAGCATTCCATCCCCTGCTGCCGTCTGGGACGATTGCGATTCAATCAGACAACATGGTGGTGGTCTGGTACATCAACAAGCAAGGTGGAACCAAATCTTACCCCCTTTGTCAAGAGGCCATGAGGATATGGCAATGGGCAATGGCTACCAACCATTTTCTTCTAGCAACGCACATTCCCGGGAGTTCCACCGTGATAGCAGACAGACTCAGCAGGTGCATTCTTCAACCTCATAAGTGATCCCTGAATCCCTTGGTAGCGGCGGAGATCTTCCACTGCTGGGGCCGTCCTTGCTGTGACCTCTTTGCATCCACGACCAACTACAAATGCAGCACCTACTTCGCCCTGATTCCCCCTCCGGGACAGTCACCCAGGGATGCTTTAGTCCACGATTGGCCCTTGGGTTTTCTTTACGCATTCCCACCCTTTCCCCTCATTCCCCAGTTTCTGAAGAAAGCCCGTCGGTTGAAGAGCAAGGTTATCCTCATAGCACCATTTTGGCCTTGACAGATTTGATTCTCCTTCCTTTGGCATCACCTACTAGATCGACCATGGATTCTCCATCCAACCCCAGAGTTGATCTCACATCCACAGAACCTGATTCATCCCAACTTGAACAGCCTGAAGCTCACAGCTTGGCTACTCCAATTCCTTTGATTGCCAGGCAGAATGATCTTTCTTTACCAACACGTGACATTCTCATTGCATCTCATAAGTCTTCCAGTAGAATTACTTATCTGAGCAAGTGGAAAAGATTTACCTGTTGGCTGAAAGATAAACAAGTAGATCCCTTCTCAGCACCAGTGTCGATTAATACTAGACTATCTGTCTGACCTTTTCCAATCGGGTCTGTCGGCCTCTACCATTAGAGTTCATTTGGCTGCAATTTCTAATTTCCATGAGGGTGTCCAAGATTCCTCTCATGTCCCACAAATTGTGCAAGACCTTTATAAAAGGTGTGAATCCTCTGAAGCCATCTTTTAGAGAACCTATTCAACCATGGGATTTATCATTAGTTCTACAAGCTCTGACAGTGCCACCCTTCGAAGCAGCTTCTTCTGTGACCTCAAGCATTTGTCATGGAAACCTTGTTTTTGGTCGCCATTACTTCTGCCAGACATGTTTCTTAGCTTCAAGCTTTGTGTATCGAAAGTCCATACTTGATTTTACATAGAGATAGAGTGTCTCTGAGAATTAATCCATCATTTCTGCCAAAAGTGATCTCTGAAATGTCCATTAATCAAACCATTGAATTGCCAGTTTTCTTTCCCAATCATTCAAACAGAGGAGACTATTGCCTACATACCCTAGGTATCCACAGGCAAATCCGTTTTTACTTAAACAGGACTAGGTCCTTTCGTAAATCTGGCCAGTTATTTTTGGCCTTTTCTGGACCTAGATTAGGATCTGCTGTTGCTAAAGTCACATTAGCTAGATGGTTGAAGGACTGTGTGACCTTCATTTATACACAACGTAATATCTCGTTGCCTACTACCATAAAAGCTCATTCAACAAGGTCGGTGACAACTTCTGCTGCCTTCCATGCCAGAGCTTCTTTACATGACATCTGTGCAGCTGCAACTTGGGCTACGCCTCATACCTTCATCAATCATTACAAATTGGATTTGGCCTCCAAGGGAGGAGCATCTTTCGGTTCTATGGTGCTCAGGAATGTCCTTCCATGAGAGCCTCCCAGGAATAGAGGTAGCTGGAGACTCTGTCCCATGCGTAAGGAATGAACGAGGATTAACTATCAGATAAAGAAGTTATGTCTTGCCATACCGTTCCATCTGTATTGTTGATCCTCGTTCAGTCATTAAGACCCTCCCTCCTTCCCCCTCCTGTGGCTTCTAGTGGATCTCGCCATCCGGTTCTCTTAGGTTATTTGACCAGAGGTAACCTCTACCTTCTTTTGACTTGCAAACTCAATCTGAGATAACAGGGAGAGGGGGATTATGGTTAAGAGTTTAGCTCGAGAGTTTGAAGCTGACATGAGCTTAGAAAATGGCCGGCTGTCTTCCGAGGTCGGAACCGATACCCATGCGTAATAACTAAACGAGGATCAACAATACAGATGAAACGTTATGGTAAGACATAACTTCTTCTTATCCTTTTTCATGCCAACAGTGGTCTCAGAGTTCACTCTGTCAGTCTCTTCATCTCCCTGTGTCCTTTCCAGAAGCTAAAAGTATGGGAGAGAAGGTTCCTTCATACCTAGGATGAACATAGGCAGCTCTGGTACTACGTTGACAGAACAAAGCCATTTAGGAAGTCCAAAACACCTATTTCCTTTTCTGGGGCAAAGAAAGGTCATCTGTCTCTGAGAACCATCACATATTGGTTGTCCTCTGGTACTGTTTTTTGTTACTGCCACTATGGCAAGGCAAATCCAGACAAACTAAAGGCACATTCCACCAGTGGACTCTACTGTTCTAGAGAGAGCAACTTGTTCCTCTTTCCATACCATCATGAAGGACTACAATCTGGATGCTTTTTTCTAGATCCAGAGCAGGCTTCATGAGGACCATTCTTCAGGAGCTGTTTGACCCTTATCCTTCCTTCTTCCAGGTTTAGTAAGCTTTGGGAGTCTACCCATGTGGCAGTAAGGCACTGTGCTCATTGAATGTATACAGTTGCATAATTTCTACTTGCCTTTTACAGTAGACATTTGTAAAACACACTTGTCTTACTGGCAGTGTCCTCGCTACATCCCCATTTGTTGGGTGTATATAGTTGTTTTTAGGAATTGCTGCTCTTTTGGTTCAGCAACCTTTTTTGTTGTGCATGTGTGTGTGGTGTGGAACAGTAGGTTTTCACAAAACCTTGTGTTTCCTTCTGCTGTTCCTCTTGGATCCTCAAAAACTGAAAGAGTCCTTATTGTGAATGCGAAGGTCCATCCTGATTTTGCCAGGTTATTGGCTCTTCACTCTCACAGATGGGCAGTGGAAGGAGTTCTGAGCTTTGACAGACTGCCAGTTGGAGGGTAGCAGAGTACTACTACTTGTATGCCAGTAAGGCAGCATGTTCTATGAACATCTACTGTTACAGGCACATGGAACTTGCGCAACTGTATTTTATCTATACATATAACTTTTGTCTGTGTCCCAGCATGTGTTGCCTGGGTTGTAACTGATGAGTAACCCACACAGGCTTGCATATCCTGATTCAAAGATTGGTGGTATTTTGGTTTCCTGACAAACTTGCACGGAGGCTTGCTGCTGATTGAGTTGCAGCCAGGAATTAAGGACATGGACTTTGTACTCTCAAGTTGGTAGTGGCAGCTGTTCCTTTGTTACAAACAGGCAACAGCATACAAAGCCCTTTTGTTGACCTAAGCATTCAGATTAGCCAACAGGGTGAAAGGGTTAGGTTGATGAAAACACCAAACATGTCCACATTAATGAAGGCTTCTCTGTGGGTCCATAGACTGGTCAGAGGAGTTGCAGTTGCTTGCGAGTAGAGAACCGCTTGTTGGCTTTACGGCTGCAGGTCTGATGGTGATATCAGAGCTCCCTTGCGGGTTCAGATCTTGTACTGCCATTCAAGACGGTGTTGTCATATGACACTAGCAAGCTATTCATTTGACAGTAGGCTGCAGGGGAAGATTATCTTCAGGCAGTGGTAAGGTGGCCTTCATACCTGGCTAGATGAGTGACAGGTCACTCTAGTTGTTGGCCATTTTGTCATTGTTTAGAGAGTGAAAGGACACAACTTATAGGGGTAGGACTGATAGCAGGTGAGGATATGAAAAAAACTTCAGAAAAAAAGTGTACTGTACAGAGACTCCTTCTTAACCATTTCACTGGCAAGCAGTGTAGTGGTCAGGTTTACAGTGTTGTGATTTATTAAATCTGGAGTCTGATGCACTGTATATTGTTGGTGAGTTATAGCCTTCCTGTTTATTGTTGTAAACTAGACACTCATACATGGAAGCTTTTTGATTAGCCCCTCCCAGTGTTTAGATCTTTGAAAATGTACAGATAGAACTGAATGCTATTACCTGTTTATGACTTTATGTACATGTAGCCACTTCAGGGGTACTGTTTGCTGCTTAACCTATTGAAATTGTAGCTTAGGTGTAAATGTCATTAGACCTTTGAGCTGTATATAAGTACATGGCGGTGAACATATTCAGAATTTTAAAGTTTTAAAAGCGTGATCTGGCGGTAGCATTGTTAAAGGAATAATACAGTAATCTGTAGTAATACAATATGTATAAAATGGTGTTTGTGGTAAATTAAAAAGCTTTAGCTGAAAAACAAGTTCTCAAAATCTAGAGATTTGGATGTAATATTAATTTTTAGGTATTAAAATAATGCATATTAAAGGTTATTTCAGAAACATGATATTTGTGTCACTGGTTGTTACAAGGCAGTTCTTATGAACATTATTTAGTGCACTATTTTTTTGATAGAATGCATTTGTATGTAATTATGACACAACACTTCCATTTTTGGATATTTCATTTGCAGTACTAGTAACTGGGGACCTTGCTGCTTGAATAGTAAACATAAAATGTGGTGCTTGAATTAACACCTGCTGTCTGGAGCAGACTCTGTACCACCCAGCTATGGGTTTTAATTTTTTTTACCTCCTTCTTGCTGACCATCAGCCACAGCCCCTGTTCTGTTCCTCACAGGGCGGGAGGTATTCCTGATGTATTTATTTCTTGTGAAGAAAAGGGAAGAGCAACTATCAGGGCTTTATTGCTTTAAGTCCCTAACCTTGCCACTTGGTGGGTGACATGGATGCCAACATAATCATAGGAGTTTCCTACACCCTCCCATGGCATGGGCTTTTTCTCACACTTGTGACTGTGAGGGTTACCTTCTGTGACTTGTGCCAAATACATGTCACTCCAGTCAACAGCCTTTGTGACCTGCAAGCCTCCTGTTGTACGGGAGCAAATCAGCCAGTTGGGTAACCACTGTTCCTTCCTTTGGAATACAGGAGCCAGCACTAGCCACTAGCTCCTACCTTCTCCCAGCATCTAATATCCAAACATTGGTCATCTGAGTTGCAGTCGAGACTTCATCCCTCCGCTCCACAGAAGACCAACACCACATGTGATGCTTGTGATTTATTTTATTTTATTTATTTAATATTTGTTTACCGGGAATGTCTGACTGGGCAAGAGGACTATGTTCAGTGGAGGCCTGGGGAGAAAAGCTCTACATACAATGCATCAGGAAAAAAAAACATGAATATTACAAGATAATGTTCCAATACAGTTACAACAATTTACAAGTCCATCAGAGTACAAAATTATAAATCGTTGTTAAAAGGATGATAATTATACACATAAGTAGAAAACAAGATACTAGATTTTTAAACCGTGCCAGTGTATACACAGACAATAATGCTGTGATTGTCAAATTATTACTGTAGAGTGAAACAGAACAGTGAATAAAGTAATAGGAGCAAGGGATACTGGAGTAGGGTTTTACAGAATATAGTGTACTAAGATGTGAAGATCCTAGTGTATTAGTTTTGAGCCATTCTTGGAGGGTAAGAGGTAGGGAAGTAGTATTACCATGGAGAAGTACAAGAGCAGAGCCAGTTTTTTCTGAAGTGATCCATGAGGAGATGTTGGAAATTCTCTGAGTTGTTTGAGTTAAGAATTTTTTGAGGGATTGTGTTGATTTTTGATTTTGGTAGAAATGATGGATTAATTCTCAGAGACACTCTATCTCTATGTAAAATCAAGTATGGACTTTCGATACATAAAGTGAAGTGAATACTGTTGCTACTATATGGTTTTACTAGGTTTTGGAGGGATGGGCAGTTTTTGGGTTGAGAGATAGTGGGCAATGGTTAGTTGGTTTGTGTATAGTAGGTGGGGAAGTTTAGTCCAGCTTAGCTCTTGTAGGGCAGTGCAGTGATGTGTTGTATTGAGAAGATTAAGAGCAAATTTAGCTATTTCGTTATAACAGGCCTCCAGTTTGGTTAATTCTGAATATCTAAGGTTTGTAAGTATGGGTGAGGCATACAAGAGGGTAGAGAGAAGGTGTGTTCTGGCTATGGCTTGCCTGGTGGTATTTGTGAGGAATGGTTTGGTTCTTTAGAGGCAACCAATTATAATGTGGGCCTTTTTTATGGTTAGAGCTAAGTGTGTATCAAATTTCAGTGAGTTGTCAGTTGTGACTCCTAGATGTTGTGTGTGCTCTACAGGTACTATTTTGGTATTATTTGAGGAGTAGATGGCAAATAGTGCTCACGTTCCTTGATTTGAGCTTTTTGTAAAGATCATAAGCTTTGTTTTATTTGGGTTGAGTATTGGTTGATAGTTTGAGAAATATTTCTCAACATCCAGAAATGCATTTTGTGTTGTTTCAGGGAGTTTGGAGAGGGAGGGGCTGAATATATGAGGGAGGAATCATCTGCATATTGAATAATTGTATTTGTACCAGTGCATAGTTTGCTAGTCAATATAGAGAAGGGTAATGGACCGAGGATATATCATTGTGGGACACCTACTTTGACAGGAAGTCGAGGGAGAGTGCCAAAAAGCAGTCAAGTGGTTAAACACAATCAGTAGGGTAGGTAGAACTAAGTTAGGGCTGATTGGGATACATTTAGAGAGGCTAATTCAATTAGTAGCTTTGGTATGACACTGTGTCAGATGCTTTTGACATGACAAGGAAAATGGCTGAAATGAATTGACTACTGTTTCTAAGTTGGTTGATGGTATTGGTGAAGCTAATTAATGCTGTTGTAGTGCTATGCTTTGGTCGAAACCCATGTTATGTCTTAGAGAGGAGGTGGTTATTTAGTAAATAATTTAGGAGGAGTTTATACATGTCTCAAGGATTTTGGCTAGGGGGAAGTATTGCAATTGATCTGTAATCAGAAAGGTCAGTTTTTTTTTAGGTTTAGGTTCATAGATTAGTACTAGGCTAATTGCCCTTGCTAGCCATTTTAAGCCTAGATGAGGGTCCGCCTTTGTGTAATGGGATAATATATGAGGTTTTCCATAGTTTGGGGACATATTTTTCAAGGATGGAATGATTAATTAGAATGATAATGGGAAATGCAATGATAATTGCTGCAGTTTTGAGGAGTTCATTGGGGAGATGGTCAGCAGCAAGGGATGTGGGTTTTGGCTTACTTAGAAGTTGTCTAATGGTTCAAGTATTTACTGGTTTAGACAGTGTCCTGTCTCATTAAGACTCCCTTTTTTATATATCCTAAAAAAGTCCTGACCCTCCTATTGTATATGATGTCTGCCCAATAACTATTGTCTCCCTTAAAGAGAGAATGACAATCTTGATAGTAAGATACCCCCAGGATCACTGTCTATAGATGGGGCACAAGTTCTCGGGTATTTTCTTGTCTCCCACCCTGAGAGAAGGTTGCTGTTTTCAGCCCCTGATTTTTCTCCTAACCATATTTGACCCCTCCAGTACCAAGACCACTTTAATCAGTTAAAGGCCATCTTGGGTTTATTGAGGAGTCTAGCCCTATATCTAGTCAGCTGGCATACAAGTGCACAGTTATGTAGACCAATCCCGTAGTGTCATCAGCAATGCATGCCGGAAGGAGAGCACCAGTAGCTTTTTGACGGGTTGAATCATAAAGGAGTTGAGCCAGACTGCAAGGTTAAGAAACCGAATCTGTTTCCAGAATGGGTACACAGCATGGCTGTTGTAAAGCTAGATGATTATATCTGTTTAGGTGTGTGCAGGATATTTAATAAAGCTATAGACAGTGTGTGCTCTGTGCTCTTTTTTACAATTGAACAAGCGGTTCTAGATTATTTTTCTGTACTGGATGCTAATTTGAGATATTAAATTAAGCTTCATGAGGAAAGTTACAAACAGTGTATTCATAATTGTTCTTTGAAAATGTAACATATTCTCAGACTTGTGTTTGGTATTTCATCAGCACCTGAAATGTTCAGTAAGCTGTTGCACAAGTAACTGAGGAGCTTGACAGTATTTTTAATATATTGATGGGTATTACCTAATAGAAACAGACCGAAGAAGAAGATGATACTGTGGGACTGACTGGCTCATGTCAGTCCTTTTAGTAATTCAGTCTCAAGGTTTGAAACTACAGATGAGAAAATCGGAGCATTAGTGTAAATGAATCCTAAAGGATAAACAAGCTCTCATGAGATTTGTTAGTGCATTGCAGTATATTGTAAAGTTTATTTTGAATATGTTGGAAATAAGATTGCCTTTGAAGAGATTTTTGGAATAACATCTGGAATATTATTTGAGTATAAAACAAAAACAACTTTAAAATACTTTAGTTTGTGACATGTTCCCATATTAAAACTGTTTGATGCAAATAAGTTGTTTCTGCTGGGTACCAGAATCGAATCAGTGCAGTGATTTTATTAGAAGGTAAACCAATTGCTGTTTATAAGGAGTTTTATTTATACATGTGTGTGTGTGTGTGTATGTGTGTATATATATATATATATGTATATATATATATATATGTATGTATATATATATATATATGTATATATATATATGTATATATATATATATATATGTATGTATATATATATATATATATATATATATATATATATATATATATATATATATCTATATATATATATATATATATATATATATATATATATATATATGTATGTATATATGTATATATATATATACGTCTGTGTGTGTATATGTATATGTATATATATATATACACAGACACACACAGACACGCTACACTGCACAAGCTACTGACTGACACTAGAAATGAGTATCTTGAAAGTAATGCTGGGATTCGTCTGCTGTATATGGGATAAAGGGTTATATATGTCATGGTTGACACTCATCCCTCTAATAGAAAGACATGTTTAACAGCTTTTCCTCTATTGTTTGGCTATGCATCATAATTATGTCATATTGTCTGCCATTCCATACTGTGATGACATCAGTTTGGTGTATTATTCTGTGTCCCACTGTGGGCATCTGGAAAAGTGGCAGCTATATAATTTGAAGGCATGGAATTCTGGATCTGAATACTTGCGTTATTTTGGAACTGAAGGAATTCTTACATGTGACCCATACTCTTAACTGTCCATACAGAATTGTTAAGTATAGAGGATTGTATATAGTCAGAAACCTCATGATGAAATCACAGATCATTAACATTGAGTGACTATTGCATACTACCATGGTTGGCTTTTTTGGAAAATCAAAATGGTCCACTGCAGACTGTGTGTCTGCCACAAGTTCAGTTACTAATGTGCTCTAGAACTGCTTAATAAACAAAAGAAAAGTAGAAAATGTCTGGAAAGATTGCAAAACTTCACAAATAATCAGTCACATCCAACAAACCCATCTCACACTCTGTGAAGTGTGAGTCAGGTTTGTTGGGTGTGATTTTGGTTATTACTTCGTCTTGGGAATGATCAGTAACAAAGACGCAAGGGAGACTGAAACAGAGTCATTGTAAGTAAATGTTATGTTATAATCCAACATACAAGATTCATTAAATGCACTAAGAATGAAAATATTGCAAGAAGGTTCCACAAAAACTCATCCAAATGTGTTGCAGTTAGAGCAGTCAAGGATGTAATTATTTTTTTCACTGCAGATGGAAAGCTGCTTGCCCACTGTGGTGGAAGCAGAGTCCAGGTTTGTGAAACTCCTTGTCTGAGATAGTCAGAAGAGTGTCCAAAGATGTATTTATTCCAAGAGACATTCCACAAGGATTTGGAGGCGTAGGCTGAAGTTCGACAAGAGCCAGAATATTGAAAAAGAGGTTATTTAGGGGTGTGTACTGGCGAAGTATATAGTACATTAGTAATAGAAATGCAAACCACAAAATCCCCAAACTATTAAAGTTTTTGGTAACAGTGTTGTCCGCTAAATGTTAAGACAGTTCAAAGGCTGGGAAAATGTTGAAAATCTGAATGCAATTGATTAATTGCTGTTGTAATAATATAGTTTCAGCTTTGTTTTAATAAAACTGGTTAGTATTAAAGTAATTGTATTAAAGTAATTGAAATGTTTTCTGCAGTAGAATATCTGAAAGTGACATATGATACAAAATGTGTCTTTAGTCTGTACTTCTCCTCACAACAATGGAGACTCTTGCTGCTTCTGAAAAAAAGTGGGTATTTTGTGCGTGTGTGTCTGTGTGTGTCTGTGTGTGTCTGTGTGTGTGTCTTTTTAAAACATTTGGACCTTTAGCCTCAATACCTTTACAGTGTTGCACACTCTGATGAAGAAAAACTGATGAAGCTCTCTGCATCTTTTGCATAAGCTCATTATTTATAAATACTAAATGTGACATCTGTCCTCTGATGTTTTGGAAGGTCTCCTCCATTAGCACCTGGAGACTTGGAAGTATTTCTAAAGTGGATGACTGTCTGACACAATAAGGTTCCAGGCAAGAATGGAACTTCGGAAAGTGAGAGATGGCCTGCTACCAAATGCAGTGCATACTTTCCCAGCAGCTATTTAGGGAAATTTACTCTGCTGTTATCTCCCTGATAAATATTGTCTTTAACAGTGGCTAAAAAGATACCACCA
Source organism: Protopterus annectens (assembly GCF_019279795.1). Taxonomy (NCBI): domain Eukaryota; kingdom Metazoa; phylum Chordata; order Ceratodontiformes; family Protopteridae; genus Protopterus; species Protopterus annectens. The sequence goes on from NC_056739.1 coordinate 1,861,534,725, forward strand.
ACACCACTGCTTATTCTCTCATGCCTTATTGGTAGTAATGGTGGCAGCATGAGGAGGTGCTTACAGGTGGCTAGCTTGATTGGTGCAGTAGAGAGAGAGAGAGAGAGCAGTCATTTGGTGGAGGTCAGTGCAAAACTAATATTATCATTACTTCTAATTCATTTCCAACACATTTATTATCTTTGTAGGGCTGGTATTAAGGTAGCATAAACTTGGTAATTGCCTAGGGTTTCAACCTTCTTGGGTTGGCCCCAGTTTGTGAAAACAAGTAATAAATTAAGAGCAGACATGCTGCGTGCTGCTCAGTACAAAAATCATGCTTCTTACCAAATTATAAAATGAGCAGTTAGAGTACTGATTATGCTAAATCATCTTTTTTCCAGCTGCTTGAGCATGTGCTTACCTCAGAAATACAAATGATAGTGTTTCAGAAGTGTGAATGTAATAGCATGGTTCTGCAGTGATCAAGCCTTGTACCTTGCAAGTACCAGGATAAAGTTCATCTCTTTCTCTCACTTTGCAAGGGATAAAGAGGGTAGTTTAAAATACTTTCATGAAATGTATCTTTGCAAGTAGTGTAGTGAATAAAATCTTTAGAATAAAAACATTTTAATTTATAAGTCTGCTTTTGGGGGTGCTAGACTTGGCATGTCTTGTATGTGTTTGGAAATCAAGTTGAATTGCATAGTTATGTCCATTTGTATAAGTTTAAACTTCTGAAATGTAACAAGTTAGTAAAGTGACTGTAACTGATGGGTACAGAGGCAGGGTGTACTGACATTGATAGAACCCTACTATCATTTATCATGTCATTTATCAGGCTTTACAGGTTAGTGTTTATATTTGCATGTAGCAAGTTGGAATACATTACCAAAACATCTAAAGTGTACACAGTCAGTAAAATGCCTGTAACTGTGGTAGTCTGTGTGAACATCTGCTGTTCACCACTTTGTTAGAAAAAGTTGAATTGAGGATTGAGGGTGCTTATTAAGTAGTACAAAGTCTCTAGCCATAAAACATTTTAAAAAGTATATGATTAACTGAGCTTAGATCCAAAGACAACGTAGTTTGTTTCTCTCATTCCTAGCTTTGTTAGGAAGGTGATTCAGCTTTAGCAGGGGCAGCCTTCCTGAATCCCTCCTCCCAATTAGAGCAAATTTGTGGCCTTTGTAAGGTAAGGGAGTGTTTAAGATTACTTGACAGATATGGGGAGGGTGGGGTTTGTTATAACTAATTTGTACCTTATGGGGGACAGTAATCGTTATGCAACTGGCTCATTTATGCGAGTGTTGTGTGTGTTTATATCTTTGACTGTGTGTGTGTGTGTGTGTGTGTGTGTGTGTGTGTGTGTGTGTGTGTGTGTGTGTGTGTGTGTGTATATATGTATATGTGTTTTTTATATATATATATATATATATATATATATATATATATATGTTTACTATCGTTTTCCCGAGTGCACTTTGTGTGATTCGCATTAGTGCAAATCTACCGATTTGGTAGAATCGGAAGAACAAATGCCAAAATGTAGAAATTTACAACAGCAAATGCAAGACAGCATTCACTGTTGTGAATTTTTACGTTTTGATGCAGATCACACTATAGTGGGGATCGGGAAATGTACCCTTTCTCTAAGTAGCAGGGGGGCTTGCCCCCTGCAAAAAACGTGTTATTGTTGATCGGACGTGTAGTATTTTCGGTGATGTTGACTTTACAGAAAATACTTTTTTATATTTTTTTAGTTCATTGCTCTGATTTCCAAATTATTTTTCAGAAATCTGAACACTGGCAGAATGTCTGTTCGAGAAAACGATAGTAAACATATATAATATATATCAGTGCAATGAAAAGTATTTTCCCATTTCTTGATTTCTTATTTCTTTGCATGTTTGTCACACTTAAATGTTTCAGATCATCAAACAAATTTAAATATTAGACAAAGATAACCCAGGTAAACACAAAATGCAGTTTTTAAGTGATGATTTTATTTATTAAGGAAAAAAAACTATCCAAACCTACAGGGTCCTATGTGAAAAAGTAATTTGTCGTCCTTGTTAAGTCATGAAGTAAGTGTGGTTATTCACATTTTTGGGAAAGCAGAGTTCAATTTTACTAGCCATACCCAGGCCTGAATACTGCCAGACCTGTTGAATCAAGAGATCACTTAAATAGAACCTGTCAGACAAAGTGAAGTAGGCCAAAAGATCCCAAAAAGGAAGACATCATGCCGCGATCTAAAGAAATTCCAGAACAGATGAGAAACAAAGTAATTTACATCTATTAGTCTGGACAAGTTTACAAAGCCATTTCTAAAGCTTTGGGACTCCAGCAAACTACGATGAGAGCAATTATCCACAAATGGAGAAAACATGGAACCGTGGTGAACCTTCCCAGGAGGGGTCGGCCTACAAAACTTACCCCAACAGCACAGCGATGATTCATCCAAGAAGTCACAAAAGAACCCAGAATAACATCTAGAGAACTGCAGGCCTCACTTGCCTCAGTTAAGGTCAGTGTTCATGACTCGACCATAAGAAAGAGACTGGGCAAAAATGGCATGCATGGCAGAGCTCCAAGGCGAAAACCACTGCTGACCAAAAAGAACATAAAGACTAGTCTTACTTTTGCCAAAACATATCTTGATGATCCCCAAGACTTTTGGGAAAATATTCTGGCAACTGACAAAACAAAAGTTGAACTTTTTGTGAGGTGTGCGTCCTGTTACATCTGGTGTAAAAGTAACACAGCATTTCGGAAAAAGAACATCATGCCAGCAGTCAAACATGGTGGTGGTAGTGTGATGGTCTGGGGCTGCTTTGCTGCTTCTGGCCTGGACAACTTGCTGTGATTGATGGAACTATGAATTCTGCTCTCTACCAAAAAATCCTGAAGGAGAATGTCAGACCATCAGTTCGTGACCTCAAGCTGCACTTGGGATCTGCAGTAGGACAATGATCCAAAACACACCAGCAGGTCCACCTCTGAATGGCTTAAAAAAACAAAATTAAATTTTTGGAGTGGCCTAGTCAAAGTCCGGACTTGAATCCAATTGAGATGCTGTGGTATGACCTTAAAAAGGTGGTTCATGTTCGGAAACCCTCCAATATGGCTGAATTAAAACAATTCTGCAAAGAAGAGTGGGCCAAAATTCCTCAACAGCGATGTAAAAGACTCCTTGCCAGTTATCACAAATGCTTGATTGCAGTTGCTGCTGCTAAGGGTGGCACAACCAGTTATTAGGTTTAGGGGGCAGTTACTTTTTCTCATAGGGCCATGTAGGTTTGGATAGTTTTTTCCTTAATAAATAAAATCATCACTTAAAAAACTGCATTTTGTTTACTTGGGTTATCTTTGTCTAAAATTTATATTTGTTTGGTGATCTAGAACATTTAAGTGTGACAAACATTTGATAAGAAATCAGGAATGGGCAAATACCTTTCTATTGCACCGTATGTATATCCATTGCACTGTATGTGTGTATATCGAGATATATATATATATATATATATATATATATATATATATATATATATATATATATATATATATAATGTGTGTGTGTGTATATGTATATGTGTATATATATGAGAGAAAACAGGATTACACTGTTATAGTGTTATGGCTATGATAGTCACAAACCGTAGTATTGTGTAAAGATAAGTTTTATGTATTTATTTGCATTTTTTCTTGGAAAGTCCCAAGTAGAAGCTTTCTAGCTATCAGTTTTTGGCAGAATGCTACCACAGTGTCTATAAGTCTTGAATGGTGATGGTTGGGGGTGTTGGTGTTTAGGAGTTGTAGTGCATCATCTGCATAGTTTGAATTACTGCTGTTAATCAGATCAAGTCTGGATAGTTAGTAGGATAGGGTCTTCAGAAACAGACAAAGCAGCATGAGTCATAGGGGCTCATGTTACCTAGAGCCACAATAGTACCATAGGCCTTGAACAGAACCCTCTCTGGAGAAGTTATTTTATGCTATGGGAAGGTCACTGAATCAAATGAACTCCGTTGATTGCCTTGTCAGCCTTCAAATATGTCAGGTTTGTTGCACCAAAATTGGAGTGGGCTGTATTGTCAGCACAGACCAGTTTCTGCATGAATCTAGGAGTGTATGAAATAACCTTTAGCAAAGCTGTGTAGGCTTTGCAATTGTTTGCGCAGGGAAAAAAAAGCTTTAATTAGAATTTGAGAAAAATTTCTGTAGTGGTATTCTACAAAGCAAATGCATATAAACTTCTAATTTTACAGTGTGGTCTTTGCAGAAACAAGCATTGGATAATGCATCTCATATGAATATACTAGAGTGGTTGTTGAATCCCAGGGCATCTTATTCCTGTGAGAGTTTTACTTCTGCTCTAAACTTATCAGGACTTTGTACTTTGGTTGTGAATATTGATTTAGGTGGCTAACAGTTCATTTCCTTCAAGAGACATGAGTTTCTTCCAGCATATAAACTAGAAGAATCGTACAGGTTGTGAATTGTTGAATGCCAAAGTGTTTATGTGATGAGCATGCCAGATTTAACCCTCATTAGGTAAATGTACACAATTCATCTGTTTGACTTTAAACTTTGGGTGAAGACTAATTGGTACTACTACCTGAAATGTTCAGCATGCAATCACTAAATTCTCCTGGTTGTACTTTTACGTTGTGTATCTCCATATTTTTACTCGCTGGTATGCCTGTATTTACTGCTGGAATCCTATATGATGAGCAAAATATATAATAAATGATACATTTGGGCTGTGACTTAATTGGCATGATTATGGTTTTGCATTCTGCCCTATTAGACTGCAGAAGTGCATATACTCCTAATATGTGGATGTTCCCGTTATCATAGGTGCAGTTTCTGGAACCATTCTCAAAAATATGCTGCTACTGAACATTTTGCCCTGGTTTTAAGAATATTGATTGGAGCTTATGAAACCAAAACCATGTTTGCCATACTATTGTGTGATACTTGACTATGTATACAATTTTTTTTTTTTTTTTTTTAAGAAGCAGACAAGAAGAATGACAGGACATCACTCAACAGAAAACTGGATGAGTACCTGATCCTGCTGGTTAAAGAGAAGGTGGGGAATAATGACATCTGGCTTTTACCACAGGTAGAGTGGCAGCTGGGAGAGACGTTGAGGAAGACTGCAGAACGAGCCCTTTCTACTTTATCTGGTAAGAAATGCAGTGTCACTCTGTTTTTTAAGCATTAGTAACAAATCATATTTACAATGCTAATTCTTCATGTTAAGGGTTTGCGTTTTCAGTTTTTCACTTGCATGCTTCTTACTGCGTATTAAAGGTTTGCATAGCATAGAAAGTCAAGATTGTACATCCCTGTTTTCTTGAAGATTTTCAGGTCTTTATTTAATTTATTTTTATTTTATATGTTTTGAATTAACAACTGTAAGTTATTGTTTAAAAAAGTAGCTGATCTGCTATGTTATTGTGGGCAGTTGTTTTTGTTCCATTATAACTTTGTCTCATTTCCTAGTTAGTTTGTCTCACATTCTTGTATATGTTGCCTCTATTTGAATTAAATGAGATGCATAGATTTTGTGCAGTCCTTATTTTTTCGGATTAGCATTATTTCAGTCCCATGAATGTCTATCCCCCTAAATTACAGTTATAACCATTATAAAACAAGAGACAATGTTCAATTCTGTTTAATCCTTATTTTATTCATTTCTAATCTGCAAATGTTCATAAATGCAAAAGTATGTATGCCTCTTGTTGTCCTGTCTGTTTTCTAGTTATTTTTAACTTTAAACTTGGGATTTGGAAATATTGGTAATGCTATGCAAAATGTATTTTCCTTTGTATATACTTTAAGAAATGATCATTGATTTTTTTCTTTCATATTATATTACAATAATTAGCATTATAATTGTGCTACAAAACCTCAATGCCTTCCATGTGAAAGTGTAGCTGGCTTTATTTGGCAGTACTAAGAATAGTTCTCATGGGAGCTTATTGTAACCCCTGCGAAAATCCAATATTTAAGGAACAGCTGGCCATTCTTAACAGATACAGTATTAAAGGTCCTACATGATTTTAAACATCCATGGCATTATTTAAAACCAATCCAGTTATAAGTGGGTGTGCAACATGACTCGTCTCTGTGCTCATTGCTGTTTATACTGGAGATGGACTACTTCAGCAGATGGATAGGAAAGGTTGGATCAATGAAGTATAGTCAGGAACTACAGCAAGTGGGTATGCAACATGACTCTGCTCTGTGCTCATTGCTGTTTATACTGGAAATGGACTACTTCAACAGATGGATAGGAAAGGTTTTATCAACAAAGTATAGTCAGGAACTACAGCAAGTATGGGACTGGAATGCAAAACAAAAGGCACATTGGATGAAACCAAATTCAAACAATGCAGTGGTCATCGCAAGAAGTATGAGCAATCAAAAGCTTAAGGCTGGTTATTTAAGCTGATATTTAAGAGTTATGGTGAACAATTCTGTATATAGTTAAACTTTGTTTAATTTTGTATATGATCATTTCTCATATAATCTAAAATGGTTCATTCCTTATTTGTTGATTGTATCTTCATCAGCACTTCTAATAAAATTGTTTTAAAAAAAAAAAAAAAAAAAAAAAAGCTTAAGGCTAGGTTAGAGGGGAGAACAGTATAAGAGGTTAACAAATGTAGGTGTCAGGGAGATGTGGTTGAAGAGAAGGGAAGTCTGTATGAGGATGCGGATGCCGATGCCAAATCTAAATTTAGCGGTGCTCCAGCCAGCTGGCGCACAATTTCAGAGATAATGCGTGACAGGAGAATACCAAAGATGTTGAAAGGTAAGGTGCCCAAAACAGTGGTTTAACAGTGTTTCCATATGATGCAGAAACCTGGGTAGTGAAGACAGAGTGGGGGAGGAAGCTTGATTTGCAGGAAGTGAAGTGAAGAGGCTGAGACAAATAGATGCATAATGTGGGACAGTCAAAGAAATTAGGAAATCAGAGCAGAAGCCACAGTATTTCCAATTGCAGAGAAGGCCAAGGAGAAAATTACAGTGGTTCCATCACATGTGCAGGAAACAGAAGACAATTTGGTAAAACAGATTTGACTGAGGCAGGAAAAAAGCAAGAACAATCCAGCCAAGACATGCATTGCTTGAAAGAAGACCTGAGACAAGTGGTTGTAACTGTCAAAAAAGTAGTAGAGTGGCTCTGAATCAGGAGAAATGGTGACTTTATGACACCCCAACCCCATGCACTAATATGTGAAAAAGGGAAATGATGATGAGGGTGATGAACCTGTACTGGGTCCACTTAATGTTTATCTTGCCTGAGTTGTTAACAGTATTGGTAGTTTTCTTTTTCTTCTCAGCCCATGCTATTGAATGTTGTAGTATCATAATCTGAGCACCACAGGAGCACATTGCCCATTATTATGGGACTGTTGGGAAGGTGTAAGCTTTGGTATTTCTGCAGTCATATTTAATAAAGCAAGTTTATATTTTATAATTGAAATGAGAGAGCCTTTGTTAATAACTGACCTCCAGAATGAAGCAGTTTAGTGCACATTTCTGACATCTATGCTGGTAATATGGAGCAGAGTTTGAATGAACCAGAATGGGATCCACAGTGTATAATTTTGTTATAAAGATACATTGACAGTAGTCGCTTCATTTGAGTTGAAGTGGCAGGGAAGGATTCTGTATGCATTTTCATAGAGAGAGGGGCTTAATGACCTGTGTGGTTTTTTTTTTTTAATATATTTTCATTTTGTCATGTCCATCATAGACAAAAAGCAATGGAGTATCAGAAAAACTTCGAGAACAGTCCCAAGTATGCATAATTTTTAGGACAAAAATAATTTTTGAGGATCTTTTCTCATTTCCCACTGGACAGTACTATTTTTTCACACTTGTGTAATTTTTATTTGATAAGTTTTGGCTGAAGATGATAGCTGTGAGATCTTTGTTTTGGTTGTTGCTACAGATGTCCAATAAAAATGTACACTAGACAGTCTGAACTCATTAGAGCTTGGTGATGCCTTTTCGTGTTTCTCTGTTTAAATCCTGCTGACGTTTCTAGGCATCTAAGATGGTCTGCTCCTATCTAAATTCATAATTCCAAAACTGTACTACATAGAAGCTATTGAAATATTTCCATTTTAAAGCTTACATGATGTACAATACCACAACTACACTGATATTTGTCTTCTATCTAGTACAGCTAAATATATGTTAATTATAGTTTCATGTTATCTTGTTGCTCAAGAAATAAAACATTGTATAGTGTTGCAGTGCACTGGATTCAGGTTCCAGTGAGCCATATTGGTTATTCACTGTAATATGCAAGCCCTTTTGGGGAAAAACTTAGCATAGTAATTCTGGACCTCACACCATGTTGTATTAGAGGTGACACCCCAACACTGACCCAGTAATCAAGGAGCCTCAATCTTCATCAATGGCAACAGTGGGGGATGTGTACTGGAAGGATGACAGGTACACACACAGTATTTCCAGACGCAGCTCCCTGCATGCAGTGCAGTTTCCCTTAAGAGCACACAGAGACCACAGTCAGTCCGGTGCTGGTTTTTCCCTCTTTCTCGAGATCCTTAATAAGACTCCCCACTGGCACAGCTATAGGGTTGAGATCTCAGCTGAGTGGCTAAGACAAGACCTCCAGCACCCTCTCTGTCCAACCAGTGCTTTGTGTCCCTGCCCAAGTAGTTGACACACACACACTGTTTGAGGTTTGATTTACATACACACACCTACCTGGGAAAGGCTGGCATAGGTTAAGTAGTTATGCCCCGTTTGCCCAGACTAGAAGGTAGTTATCACTGCCATCGGCCACGTCCTTATCAGCTACTTTAAGGCCCTTAACAAAGGGTGTCCTGCCTTACTGTGTAATGTTACTATCCATACAAATAGTAGTCTGACCAAGGGCAAGGTTATTAGGAGTGGCTTACACAGTGTCACAAAATAAATATGCAAGTACTCTCAGAACTTAAATATGTCTCACAAATATTAGCCACAATGAAAGGTTTAAATATATTTAATAATAAAAGAACAAGAAAATACTTTGTATATAATCACAATAACATCAGAGTTCAAAATCACAGGAAATATTTAAAACAACATGGAGGACAGTCTCAAATAAATGAAGAAAAACACCTAAAATAAACTTTACTATATTCCTGACTATCTCTAGAGAATTACTATATCCTAGTTAACTTACAGTGCAAGCAAAGCAGATGTGCTGAATGGGTCTTCCAGCTGATGTTGTCAGGTCAAAGAAAATACAGAATACGTGGTCTCAGGGAGTTCTTAAATTAATATAGCAAATATTACTGCTGGGATGGCTTGCAGGATGACATCACTTCTTGTCATCTGACTCTATCCCAGGTAAAACCCCCATTGATGCAGCTGGTAGCATTTAGCATCTACCTGTAAATATACATAGACAAGGCTTTTCTTAGACCTAAGGCAGATCCTGGAAGTCATAAAACAATAAAAACACTTCCAAGACAATACAGTGAATCTCTAGTTCTAGAGATTGTGTCCGTTACTGCACTGAAACTGAAGGATAACATCCTTTTTTATGGCATGGCTATAAAGTAATTTAATTTCAGCTATTTTTCTGAAGTTTTGCAAGTTAACCTACTGTATTCCAGTTTCCCCTTTAAAATAATATACATCTGGACAGATGTTCTTCGTGTTTCACTGTTACAGTCATTACATTTGGATAATCTGCTGGCAGGTTGCCATCAGTCGGCCTGATTAACAAAGTCTTGGGTCCTGTGTCGGTTGCTGTCAATTCTTTCATGACGTCAGGTCATTAGGGGTATAAAACATGCAGCCAATGCCATTTTAATCAGTCTTTCTTGCCGCGCAGTGCCCAAAGCAGAAGCAGTTCGCAAGTGCCGGTCGTCCGACTCCTGAATTTTCGTTTTTGAGTTTCAGAACCTAAGTCTTCAACCTAAAGCTAAGTACCCTGTTGGGGAAACTTTTTCTTGCTCCTTACCGATGTCAGTAAAAGTTAATAATTGTATTACTTGTGGGAAGCAAATGCCTCATAAGGATTTTCATTTGTACTGTATTCCTTGCCTAGGCCCTGACCACAATGTGCCTTGCTGTCGGTTTTGTGCTAAATTTAATCAACGCACTATTAAGCGTCTGTATATTTTTGCTTCATAATATTTTGGCTCAAGATTTAACTATCCAGAAATGTCGTCGGTTAGCAATCCGACTACCAAAATACACAAAAAACGCAAAGAAAAAGACAGAGACAGACCGTCGAGGAAGCTTCTCCTAAGCCAGTCGCCGGTTCGCCGATACTCAGTGAGGTGCTTTCGCAGCCCGTGATGCCCACTACTTTTGATTCGCAGGCCTCTACTGAGACCCATTCAGAGTCCAGTATGCCGCGAGATACTTTAAGTATTGAACCCGCGGATGTCTCTACCTTAGATGGGTCCGGAGCCGCTGAACAGGCACCGGCTTCTGAGGGTGTTTTCAGGCCTAAAGATTTGTATGGTAAACCAACGGCATCATCAAAACCTAGGCCAAAATCAATTTCTATGTCTAAAAAACAGACGCTTGGGCCACATGCACAGGCCGCTATTCCTAAAAATACAAATGATCAAAATGGCTGAGGATTTAATTACCTTGATCAGGGGTTCCCATCCCCCTCCTGCTAAGAGGCCTAGGCAAGGCACTGACTATGAATCATCAGATAATTCCTGATCAGAAGAAATAGAAACCTTATCTATTCCACCTTATGAGGACTTGGATGCAGAAGATTCCATCCCTTCTACTTCTCCTCCTGAGGATTTTTCTTTTGGAGAAACTTTGCATGCCTTAAGGGAACACTTTCACTGGGAGAGTCAGGATTTCTCAGAAACTAAAAAGTGGCTTAGGTATTTCCTTCTTCTTCCTCAGCATAGGCCTTTGGCTGTACCTCCTGTTCTAGACATTGTTGATCTTTTCTCAGAATCCAGCATTTTTATTATTTTTATTATTATTTGCTGTTGGTTAACCAGGATGGTCCATTGGGCCAAGTGAACCCATTTTCAATGGAGTCCTGGGGAGAAAAGCTCCGACAAGAATACAAGTTACAGAGATTTACATTACATAACATACAAGACATAGCAAGGAATAGTTTACAAACAGTAAAATTATCAACAAAGATAATAATAAAGTGAAGTTATACCTAATATATATACATATATATATATATATATATATATATATATATATATATATATATATATTTTTTTTTTTTTATATATATATATAGAATAATTCAGGATGATAGATGATATTAAGAAATTAGATTACGAGCAGAATAAGGGTGGTGAAGGTAATGTGAATACAGGAAGTGGAGAATGCTTATGTGGGGAGGGAGCAGGAGCATTCCCATGTGGATGCTAGGTAGGAGTGAAGAGATTTTTTAAAGGTTGAAAGGCTAGTGATGGTTCGAATGGAGGGTGGGAGGGAGTTCCATAGTCGAGCTAGGGAGAAAGAGAGGAGGTTTTGTCCTGGGGGGTGAAGGGGTCTGTAGACTTCTAATAGGTTTTGATTAGTGGATCTGAGAAGTCTTTGAGTCTGGTGAATTTTCAAGGTAGAAGAAAGAGCGGGACAGAGGGATGGTTGGAAAATGAGTTTGTGTGCATATATGAGCTGAGTGTAAGAGAGGTAGTTGGGAAGTTTGAGCCAATTTAGTTTATGAGTGATGCGCTTGATGAGTTGAAGCTTTGTTACTAGTGGCAAATTTGGCTATTTTGTTGTAACAGGTAGCTAGTTTAGTTTTAATAGAAGATTGTAGATTAGTTAAAAGGGGGGCACCATAAAGGAGTGAGGGGAAGAGAAATGTAGTAGAGAGAGTGAGTTTGGTTGCTGGTAAGAGGAATTGCTTGTGTCGATAGAGCAGGCCAAGTTTTTGGTGGGGGGGGGGGGGTTTATGTTTATTAGTAGATGGGACTCAAATTTAAGTTTATCGTCAATTTGAACTCCTAGAAGTTTGGTTTCAGATACCAGTTCAAGTGGAGTATTATTTTGACTGGAGATGGAGAATAGTTGTCTATCTAATCTGTGTGTTTTAGAGGGGGTAAATATCATTAATTTTGATTTAGCTGCATTAAGTGCAAGATGGTTATTTTTCATCCACTGTTCTGTGGTGGAGAATGCTTTTTGGGTGAGCTTTAGAAGGGTTGGAATGGAAGAGGCTGCACAGATGATTGTAGAATCATCTGCGTATTGTATGATGCTAGCATGGGGGATAGAGTGATGGTAATCATTTATGAAGATGTTGAAGAGGAGTGTGCCTAATATGGAACCTTGTGGGACACCTGTGGGGGTGTTTTGGAGAGAGGAGATGGCTTTTTTCCATTTGACAGCTTGTTGCCTGTTTGAGAGATAGCTGGTGAACCAGTTGAGAATTGAAGGTGATAGGTTTAGCTTTGACAATTTAGTGAGTAGTAGGTTATGGGAGATAGTGTCGAATCATCAGAAGGGGTAGGATTTTTAGCAGTAGAATGGCTGCTGATTCCCTGCCTCTGGCTCCTAGTAAGCCAGACGTATATTACAGGAGTCCTGACTCCCACAAATTCCTTTTTAAAAACCCTACTGCTGATCCTGAAACCATTTCTCAGGGTCCCAAGGGCGTTGGCTTCTACTGCTAAAAATCCTACCCCTTCTGATAGAGACTCCAGGGCGCTGGATAGATGGGGTAAGAAGGTTTACACGTCTGCAACCTTGGCAATCGGAGCTTTAAACTGTCAATTTCATATGCTTAAATATCAGCAGCATGTCATGGGCTTACAGAAAATGATGTTGATTTCTGACTGTGTGGAAAATAAAGATTTGCAGGATTTATTACATTCAGCTGAACAAGTTGGAAAGCATACTTTGCAATGTGGTTTTGATTCCTTGGAGGCCTCTTGCAGGGCCACTGTAACTGGATCTGTGATAAGAAGGCATACTTGGCTGAAGAAGCAAAATCTGCTTGATCATGTTAAAGCAAAATTGTTGGATACTCCTTTACAACAAAACAGTCTATTTGGTAATAAGGCAGAAGAAGTTTTGAAAAAGATGGAAGATAAAGCTAAATCTATGCAAACTGTAAAAGATTTCCTACAAGTGCAGCCACCCAGGTTCAGTAGGCACTGGCCTACTAAGAATTGGTCCTTTCCAGTATCCACCAGAGCCGCTAAGGTCAAACCCAGACACTTCAAAGGCTCCAGGTTTTAATCACAAGGAACTTGTAGAACAAAACAATGGGGTGCCTCCACCTCCAAATCTGGAAGTAACAAGGCACTTTCCTACGGTAAACAGTCTCAATGACTTTCCTCTGCAATCACCAAGCACTTATCTTTTGGCCGCCCCTTTGGGGGGGGGAAACTGGCACTTCATGAAAGAAATTGGCAACTAATTATCCAGGACAAGTGGGTTTTAAATATAGTATCCCAGGGATACAGATTTAATTTTCACATGTTGCCAATGCCAAACGGATGGCCAGACCTGCCTCCAAATCAGTGGGCAGAGGACCAGAAACAAGTTATGTCCCTCATGAATATGGGGGCTATTCATCCAGTACCAGAAAAGGAAAAGGGACAAGCTTTTTATTCAAGACTTTTCCTGGTACCCAGAAAAGACAAGTCATGGAGTCCAATTCTGGACTTATCCATTCTAAATACATTTCTGGACATTCCAAAATTCAAGATGCTGACTCTACAACAGTTACTGCCTATGCTAGGTAAGGATGCCTGGCTGGTAACTCTAGACTTTAAAAGAGGCTTACCTGCATATCCCAATCAGGGAATCTTGCAGAAGATGCCTCCACTTCAAAGCAGGCTATTTGCATTACCAGTTCTCTGCACTGCCCTTTGGCTTATCTACTGCACCCAGGGTCTTCATAAAGTGCCTGGCACCAGTAATCGCATTTTGCAGACAAAGAAATATTCAAATTTATCCTTACCTGAACGATTGCCTAATTCAGGCAGAAAACAAGGACACTCTTCTAAAACATCTGGCGTTTGTGAAAAGACTTCTAACTTGTCTAGGGTACACCATTAACAAAAATAAATCATAACTGGTACCCTGTCAAATATTCCTGGGTGCAAGCTTGAATACAACTGCCCAGATGACTTACCTTACGCCAGAAAAACAAATTCAATTAATGACTTACTTCAAACAAGTGGCCACAAAAACCCAGCTATCTGCAAGACAAATTCTGAAGGCCTTGGGGTTCATGGCTTCCTGCATTCTAATAATTCCATATGCAAGACTGCATATGAGGAAACTTCAATGGTACCTAAAAAGCTTATGGAGTCAACATTGTCACAGCCTGGAAACAATGATTCATATCATTCCTTTCCTGCAACAAGAGTTCCTATGGTGGGCAGAGGCCTGTCACCAAAACAAGGGACCGTCATTCATTCCACCCCCTGCCATCCAAACCCTGACTACAGATGCATCGGATTATGCTTGGGGGCGCATCTGGCAGGGAGATGCATTCAGGGCCAATGGAGCCCAAATCAAATGCACCTACATATCAACCAGAAAGAGATGCTAGCTGTACCGAATGCTCTGACAGCCTTCAAGGACCATCTTCATCCAGGACAACTACTGATAGACAGACAACACCACAGTCATGTGGTACATAAACAAGCAGGGGGTACCCATCCCTACTCCCTTTGCAGACTAGCCATGGCTTTGTGGAACACGGCCTTGACTTATCAAATACATCTACAAGCTCAATTCCTGCCAGGAAAGCAAAATACTCTGGCAGACAAACTAAGCAGAAATCTTATGGACCCACACAAATGGAAACTGGATCCACAAATCTTCAGCATGTTGACACGCAAATGGGGGGGAGCCCAGACATAGATCTTTTTGCCTCATCCCAAAACTATCGGTTGGACAAGTTCTGCACAATAATTCATCACAAAAAGCTTGGAAAGTGGATGCTGTATCCTTCAGCTGGAAAAAACTGTCAGTCTATGCTTTTCCCCGTCTGCCTCTACTCTCCAAGGTGTTACTAAAAGTCACACAGCCAAAATGAAGCCAGCAACCAAAATGGATCCGATAAAAAAAATCTTTAATGTTGAATAAACATCAAAAAAGCTCAGACCGGTTTCGGCTGGCAAAAAAGCACAGCCTTCTTCAGTGACAAAAAACACAGAATCAATTAATGCAACTTAAATAGTGTTTAAGCATATCCCATTGGTTCAGTTAAAAATGTTCATTTAATCCATGTGAAAAAAGAGCAGCTAATTTAGTAATCCATTTATTTTCCTTTGTATCTAACATTGAGTGCCATCCTGTTTTATTAAATTTGATACCCTTAACCAAATCAATCACCATAAAAGAAAATTTAGCAGTGTGATGTTTTAAAGTGTGTTTGTACAATGCATTATTTATTTTCTTATTTTTAATATTGCTCATATGTTCAGATATCCATAGTCTTAAAGGACGAGATGTTTGACCAACATAGAAGGAGCCACAAATACATGTTGCCAAATAAATGAGCCATTCACTGCTACAATTTGCAAAGAATGAAATATCATAGACCTTTGAGCAATTCCTACTAGTAAATTCCTTAGATTTGACAATTTTGCCACAATTGCTTCAATGACCACAGGGAAAACACCCCACCAAAGGTTCCCCAGTCATAGTTGTTTGTGAAAATTGTGCAATACTAGCATGATGTGTATGTTTATAATGATTGAAACATGAGGCTAGATTCTTACCCTTGCGAAATGAGAATAAACATTTGTCCGGTAATACATCTGATAATTCCGGTAGACTTAACAAAATGTTCCAATTTCTCTGTACACTATTCATGAGTACATCTGAATTCCTGGCATATGTTGTTAAAAACCTGATTGGCTGTGTGGTCTTCTGATCCCTAAGTTTATAAGTTAACCGTTCCTGCCTAGATAAAGTATTGGCCCAATTGCTGGCCCGCAAAACATGTCCCATAGAATATCCCCTTGTGCGAAATCTATTGATTAAATCACATCTATCTTCTTGGAAAGTATCCTCCTGAGAACATATACGCCTCAAACGTATAAACTGTGATTTAGGTATGTTTTTGGCAATGTGTGGAGGATGAAAACTGGATGCGTGAAGGACTGTGTTGTATTCAGGATATTTCCTGAAAACCTGTGTACTAAGAGTATCATCTGGTTGTCTTGTTATTAACACATCCAGAAAAGTTATTGTGTCAACATGATAATTGACAGTAAACTGTAAGCCCCATATGTTATTTAAATATGAGACAAATTCAGTTAAATAATCAACATCAGCCCTCCACACCATCCAGCAATCATCCAAATACCACCTCCAGATATCAATTTCTGGAAGGTAAATATTATGGCTACTGTTGTAGATTATATGTTCTTCTATATAAGACATAAACAGGTCAGCATAAATAGGAGCAAATGATGCTCCCATAGCTGTTCCTTTGATTTGCCAAAAACAAATGTCTTGACAGAAAAAAACATTATTAGTAAGGACATTCTCTGCAAGACCAACAAGAAAGGAATTGAAATCTTGTTTATATAGACGGGCTATATTAAGCCAGTGAGGTAACGCTTCCAGCCCAACCTGATGCAGAATATTCGTATACAGAGAACTAACATCAAGTGTACACATCAGCCAACCAGGTTCCAATTGTGCATCAGATATAATGTGTAAAAATTCAGTCGTGTCTTGCAAGCGAGAACGAACAAATGACAACAAAGGCTTAAGATGTCTAGTCAAAAACAAGGATAATGGTTCTGTAAGATAACCTCGACCAGAAACAATAGGTCTACCTGGGGGGATGAACAGGATCCTTATGAATTTTGGGAAGAAAATAAATATATTGATTAATAGGATCCTGAATAGTAAGTTGTTGTAATGTAGAAGTGGTTATGAGGCCAGTATCTCTAGCACTAATAAGAAACTCATCAATCTGTTTCTTGAACCTATGTGTAGGATTTAAACACATTTCAGCATAGTACCTTTTGTCAGAAAGTTGTCTCCTGGCCCCCTTGTCATAATCCAACCAGTTCATAACCACGACTGCCCCACCTTTGTCTGCTGAAATAATAACCAAATCCTTGTTTTGTTGTAATTCAACAATAGCCTGTTTTTCACTAGATGACAAATTATTGGGTTTAAAACGAATATCAGAACTGTCAAAATGTAGATCTTTGAGAATCATATTCTGAAACAAGTGTACAATGGGGTGCATTGGAGGAAGATATTTAGATTTATGATGAATAAATTTATTTTGATCATAAGATGCATCCCCATCTCCAAACTGTAATTTCAAATTAAGAATCCTACAAAATGACAAGACATCCTGGACCAAATGGTCCTCAGAAATAACAAACCCAGGGATAAAAGTTAAGACTTTATTAAGAATAGCCACTTGTGATGAAGACAAAACACAATCAGACAAATTTAGAACATTAGAATTAACATTACTTATTTCTGTATTACCATTTCTAACAGACTCTGAATATTCTCGATTCTTTTTGTGTTTTCTGCCTCCACGTTTGTATTTCCCCCTAAAGGGACAAAGCCTTGGGCTCTTTTGGGGTTAGGTGAATCCGATGCTGGCTGTATATCACTATCTGTATATGATGAAGGATCATCAGTAGATGATCCATTTGTTATAGATTTGTTACGTAATATGGATCTAGGTCTCTTTCTTCTTGGTGTTTTAACCGGATGAGGGTTAAACCGAACATGTTTGGAAGGAAAACTGAAAGGGTTAGCTCCCTGATAATCATTTAGATCCCGCTTAAATTTTTTAATTTTTCTAGATTTTAACTGTTCTTCAAGGTTGGTGAGATCATTGGCCACCTTATTAAGATATTTCTTGAAGAATATTTCCCCCTCAAATTTTTGTACATCATTGCACAAGTCTGTTACAGTGTTAATTTCAGAATCAATAATTCTGTCATGATATTTATCCAAAGCTTCAGCAAATGACATAGTAGCATGCTGTTGTATATTGGACCATTTGTTATTGAGCTCCTCATCTGGATGCCCCACATGTGGTTGAATTCGAATTCTGAGACCCCTTGGTGTAATTCCTTTTGCAATATAAGCTTTGAAAAGTTTGGAATGCCAAACACTAGATCTTAACAATTTTAAACGCTTATAAAGATTGTCAAAGGCCAAACTACATGATGGCTCAGATCCCAAGGGGTCATTAGAAGAGTTGCTAATAGAACATGCACCAAGACCAAATGCACTCAAATCTGCTCTATCAGCAGAATGCCCTGAAACCAAATTAAAAAGGTCCATTTTATCTGTTAATAGAGATGACAGTAATGGCTTCACATAAAATTGCCACGTCAATATGAAGGGAACAATAATAGCTCTAAAGGACAGGCCAATATCACCTGTCTTATATTGCTACGTTCCCAGAGACAAATGTAGCCGAATACCAATGGTCAAAAACAATATATGCTTAATGACATGTAAAATAAGATAAAATAAGATGAGAAATAACAAGTATATAATAACACTGCAAAAAGACTTGGGCAATAATGCAAAAAAATATATGTATGTATGTATATATATATATATATATATATATATATATATATATATATATATATATATATATATATATATATTGGTTGCAAATGATTTCACCAAAAATAATAATGAAAATTCAATTAGATCATACTCAGAAAATCGGGGCCAACCCTGACCACTCACTACAAATTGCAAATAATACATAATGCATTGTACAAACATACTTTAAAACATCACACTGCTAAATTTTCTTTTATGGTGATTGATTTGGTTAAGGGTATCAAATTTAATAAAACAGGATGGCACTCAATGTTAGATACAAAGGAAAAGAAATGGATTACTAAATTAGGTGCTCTTTTTTCACATGGATTAAATGAGCATTTTTAACTGAACCAATGGGATATGCTTAAACACTATTTAAGTTGCATTAATTGATTCTGTGTTTTTTGCCACTGAAGAAGGCTGTGCTTTTTTGCCAGCCGAAACCGGTCTGAGCTTTTTTGATGTTTATTCAACATTAAAGATTTTTTATCGGATCCATTTTGGTTGCTGGCTTCATTTTGGCTGTGTGGATGCTTTTGCTTTAGTTGCCGTGCAACTTTTCTTCGTGCAGGAGGATTTTTTGACTGTTACTAAAAGTCAGACAGGAAAAAAACAAAAATGATTCTGATTGCTCCAGACTGGCCTCGCCAACACTGGTACTCACTCTTAGGCAATATGTCACACCTTCCTCTATGGTACCTGCCTCAGACACCTTATCTACTGTCTCAGCAGAACTATTAAATTCTGCACACTCGGCTCCAAACTCTGAATCTTGCAGCATGGCTAATCAACTAATTTCACCAGTTGCATCTCTCAGCAAACTTGTGATGGATGTCATTTTGGAGGCTAGAAGGCCTAGTACTAGAAAATCTTATGCTGATAAATGGAAAAGATTTTGTGCCTGGATCCAAGCACAAGGAATAAGCACAGCAATGCCCAATATTCCTCAGATTCTGCAATATTTAACTGAGATGCTTCACAGGGGCCTATCTTTGTCTTCCTTAAAAATCCATGCCTCTGTCATTTCAGCTCATTACAACACAGAACCTCCCCTCTTTTCTCATTCCCTGCTAAAGCAGTATCTCAGAGGGGCCAATAATTTAAGACCTCCCAGGAGAGCACCAACTCCTGCATGGGACCTCCGTATTGTGTTGGAAAAGCTCACCCTACCTCCTTTTGAGCCAGCTGCTTCTGCAGACATAAAATTTCTCTCTTGGAAGACAGCTTTTCTTTTAGCAGTCACTTCAGCTAGAAGGATTTCAGAACTACAGGCTCTCATGGCAGTGGAGCCTTTTATTATCTTTTACCCAGACAGGGTGGCACTCAGAACCAATCCATCCTTTATGCCTAAAGTGGTATCTAGTGTGGCTCTTAATCAGACCATTCATCTGCCAACTTTTTTCCCAAATCCACAGAACAAGGGTGAGCGGATTCTGCATTCATTGGATGTGCACAGACAACTAAGATTCTACTTAAACAGGACAAAATCTGTAAGAAAATCTGAGCAATTGCTGGTGGCATTTGCTACAGGGGCAGAGGGAAAGGCTATTTCAAAGCAGACTATTTCAAAATGGATAAGCCATTGTATTCGTTTCTGCTACATGCACCATGGTAAACCTGTTCCCAAGGGGATCAGATCCCATTCCACCAGGGCTTCATCTACTTCTGCAGCCTTTCTCAGAGGGGTTCCTACCAGAGACATTCTAGAAGCTGCTACCTGGAGCTCAGTCCTTACGTTCACCAAACATTACCATTTACCTCTCTTCTCTAAATCCAGAGCAGGTTTTGCCACTGCTGTCCTGCAGGGCCTTATAGCTGCTCCTAATGCTGTATAATTCCATCCTCCCAACCATAGCTTTGGGATTCTACCCAAATGTAATGACTGCAACAGTGGAACACGAAGAACATAGTACAGTTGTGTACACTTACCATAAATGTAGATGTTCGAGTGTATTCACTGTTGCAGTCCTGGTTATCCACCCGCCAGCCCCCTGTTTTTTTCTTTTACTATACTCAAAAGCCTTTTTGGTGTATTTGCTTTTATTTGGAGGTATATTTGTTGTGTTCTAAATTACATGCTTAGATATTTATATATATTTATATTTTGCTCCCCATTTGGTGGGCACCTGACATCTGGGGCAAGAAAAACTGATTAAAATTGCGTCGGCTGCATGTTTTATACCCCAGACGACCTGACGTCATGGAAGAAGGGACAGCAACCAACGCAGGACCCAAGACTTTGTTAATCAGGCCGACTGAGGGCAACCTGCCAGCAAATTACCCAAATGTAATGACTGCAACAGTACACTCGAACATCTACATTTATGGTAAGTGTACACAACTGTACTTTACAATAGTTGTACATTTCTGTTCTGTTCCAGTAGGGTACACTGTGGATACATTTTAAAGCTACGTACTTAACCCTTTTCAACACACACTTTGCAGTTTGATATGCACATAGCATGCAGTTCTAATGCATTTATAACACAGGCATATGAATCACATTGATATTCACAAATGGCATGTAATTATTTACAAAATTCCAGATATCTGTGCTGGGAGTATCTCTTTTTGTGACATGACCCCCTCCCCCGAAGACTCAAGCCATTTTTTCAAGTGACCCTTAAGAAACGTTGCTTAAGAGGGATGGGCCTATCTGGGAATACCTTACCCAATTCCCTGTCTTGAGATTCCAGCTGCCTTTGCATTGCTAACACCAGTACAGTGCTGCACTGTCATATCATATGCCTGCAACCTTAGGCTCCACCATAGTAATTTGGGATTTTGCTGGCTGGCTTCCTGTAGCCATAGATCCCCCTCAGACTGCTCCTGCCTCTTACTGCAAATATTTAGCCCCGGGGCCTCTGTATCGTGGTAAAGTTTCATGATGTTAAAAATGGTACAACTTGTGCTCCTGCCTCCAGCCTAACAGTTCTGCTATGTAGTTGACATCACTGACCTTTTGTACCACTTTGAAGGGTCCCTCCCAAGTTGTCTGTAGCTTGGTGTGTCTGACAGGAATGAGAACCATAATTTCCTGCCCTACAGCATACTCTCAAACTAGAGAATTCCTGTCATACCAGACATTTTTCTGCTTTTGGGCTTTTGCCATGTTCTCCTGGGCCAAGCCCATGAGTTGCCTGAGCCTTGTCCTGTGGTTTAGGACATATGCCACAACAGACTCCTTGTGGAATTCGCACTCACCCTCCCACTCATCACAAATAATATGTAGAGGTTCCCTCACCCTGTGCCCATACAGTAGTTCAAAGAGTGAAAAGCTTATGGATTCCTGGGGCACCTGTCTTTAAGCAAACAACCGATGGGGCAAATATTTGTCCCGCTCCCTCTTAAACTGGTCTGCAATTACCCATAGCATGGTCTTTAGTGTAGAGTTTAACTTCTCAACCAGACCATTCGTCTGGAGATGGTAGGGGGTGGTCTGTAGGTGCTTCACCCCACAGTGCTTACACAGACAAGCCAGCAGGTCTGACATGAAATTGGCACCTGTCAGTCAGTATTTCTTTTGGGAAACCTACCTGGCTGAAAATCTCTAATAAAATATTTGCCACCTTTTCTGCCTCAATGGAGGACAGAGCCACAGCCTCAGGGTATCTTTTAGCATAATCTACTATCACTAGGATATACTTTTTCCCTGTGCAACTTGGGGTTCCCAGAGGCCCCACAATATCCATAGCTACCCTCTGAAATGGCTCCTCAGTCACAGGCAAAAAGATCAAAGGAGCCGTGAAATTATCTCTTGCCTTGCTTACTTTTTGGCACTGCTCACAGGTCCTGCAGTACACTGTTACATCCCTGAAAATCCCAGGCCAATAAAAGTTCTGCAAAATACATCTCTTGGTATGCTTTATGTCCATAATACCCTGCAAAGGGAATATCATGGGCTATGGCTAGAAGTGCCAGGTGGTAGGCTCTGGGCACTACCAATGGCTGTATTCTCTCACCCTCTAGGACTCCCTCAAGAACCCACTCTCAGTACAGTAACCCTTTGACCCAGTATACAGATTCCCCCTTTCCTTGAGAATCAGGTGGCTCACTACCTACCTCTCTCAGGCCTTGTAATGTAGGGTCTGAGAGCTGAGCCTGTCTCGGCTTTCCTTTGGTAACCCTTCCCAGCTCCCCTTCCACAGGAAGTCTGGTATTCTCTGACAGCAGTGCCTCACTGTCAGCCTGGGTATTACTACTCACCTCTGCCCTTGCAGTCACTCTGTCCAAGGGAACCTTCAGTCTCACTGCTACAGGTAGCTCCCTTCCTGAAGTAAGCACCTAACCAGTCCTGGCTTCAAATATGCGGTCTGTCTAGGTCTCCACAGGTTACCAGGCCCACATCCTTGCCTCCAAGCATGACTGCGTGTAACTGCATGCATGCAAGGTACTACATTATCAAAATTATTCCCTGCATTATCAAAATAATCAGGACATCTGCAGGGTATCTTCAAACACACCTACTTTCTTGCTTCCTTTTCCACCCTCCCAGTCAAGGTGAACCTTAGCCAAAGGTGTTTGAGTGGAGTTCCTCATAATCCAATGACTGGAGTAGGCTGCCCAAGCAAGCAGTGCTCCTACCATTGCAGGCTTCACAGTGGTTAGGTCAGAGGCTGTCTGTCTTAGCAGTGGCCTGTTTCTCATCTACTAAGATAAGATATAACCCCTTGCGGTAGTTTGGTACCCTTGTTGTCTCCAGACAACTTACTGCTGGCATTCTGTCATTCCCACTTACTGGTTCTCCCACCTTTTGTCCCCCACCCTGCATCTGTGGACATCTGTATGCTACATGGCTCCACTGGTTGCATTTAAAACATTTAGCCCTAGGTCCTGGACATGTTCCTGGACTAGTGGCTTCCCCTGCTACTGGTGGACTCTGTTGGAGCAGTTTAAGCTGCCCACCATGGGTTCTCTTAGACCCATGAGCAGCACTGGGTATCCGTTTCCTGTGCAGTGATGCCCTGCTCGCTAGGTATAGGCTAACCTTTTCCCGAAACTCATCTGCGGTATTGCATTGTCTGTCTGCTAACCAGAGTCTCATGTCATCAGGCAAAGTGTTAAGGACTTGTACCCTTACCAAGAGGTCTGCCAGCCCTTCAGAATTGATGACCTCATACCCACTCACCCATCTATGAAAATAAGTGCTTAACTCAGCAATGTATTCACACACGCTTTCATCGGACTTGCGTCTATGCTCACAAAACTTTTTTCTGTAAGCTTCAGGTGTTAACTTAAAGTACTCTAAAGACAATTGTTAACAGTATTATAATTTAAGCAATGCATATCAGACAATTTAGAAATAGCAGTTACAGCTTTACCATGGAGTAAGGGGGTCAGGAACCATACCCAGAGCCCTTGGTCAACATTATACTGTTTCATAACTATCAAAATTATCACTCTCTATAAAATCTTGAAGACATGTACTGCTCTTTGTTGCT
>NC_056739.1:1861566211-1861568711 GCF_019279795.1 Protopterus annectens
GACCCCATGTTGGTGATGATCAGGTCCAGTATGTTTTCCCCTCTTGTGGGAGTGGTAACAAGTTGTTCCATAGCATTTGAGTTTATAAATTCTAGGAACCTTTGGGCTAGGGTGTTTGAGCTAGAGTAATGCTCCCAGTCTATGTTTGGGTAGTTGAAGTCGCCCAATATAATGGTGTTTGGAGTGACCTTCATATTTTTCAGTGTTCTCAGGAAGGCCGAGTAGGGTTCCTGGGTTTGGGAGGGTGGTCTGTAGCAGGCTATAAACTGGAAGGCAGTTTTACCCACTGTTAGTTGCACATGGATAGTCTCTGATGCTTTGTGCTGTGCCACCAACCTGGAGGTGTGGGTATCTTTGATGAATATTGATACTCCCCTTCCTTTTGTGGTTCGGTCCAAGTTTTGGGGCTGAAAAGCATAGTATGAGGTATAACCTGGTAGTGCTGGGGTGCTCTCGGGAGCCTTGAACCAGGTTTCTGTTACTGCACAGATATCGACGTTCTCCATGCTAAGGAGTGTTTTGAGTGCATGCATCTTGAGGTTTAGACTTCTGGCGTTGAGTAGAATTACTCTTAGTTTCTTATCCCTTGTGATACCTATGGAGGTGGGTTTGTCTTTTGAGCCTTGCCTAAAAAAAGGCACTATGGGGGTAGCAAGAGCCTTTGCCAATATCCGAAAGCCCAGAGGTGACAGGTGCAAGCCGTCCCTAGCGAAGCATCGTGGCTTGTCGAGCATGTCATCCCAGGCTGACAGGCATTGGATCCCCTTTGAATGACACCAATACTTAAGCCAATTGTTGAAATTGATCATCTTGTCATCATATTGTGGCATCATTCTTGGTGAGGGTAAGATGCTACTCAAGGTCAGGGTTATACCGGCCTGGGCTACATGCTCAGAGAGCTCCTCTATGTCTCTCTTCATGTAGTCCAGGGAGGTACGTCTCAGGTCATTCACACCAGCATGGACAATGACTGAGTCATATTTGTACTTGCCTTGGAGTGACCTGAGTGCTTTTGTTATGTGGCGGATCCTAGCGCCCGACAGGCAGCTCACCGTGACCTTCTCCTTGTTCAGCCTGGTGAGCAGGACGTCAGTGTGCCTGACGATAGTCACCTATTACAAATGTATCAGGTGCGTTATTTAGCCTTAAGGGCTGTGACTGTTCGGCACACTTGCTTTGTGAGCTATGTGTTGCACTTGTTTTGTTTTGGGGTAGCGGTTGCTTGGGTGTCTGCTTTGGAGGACTCTGCTGCTTAGGCAGATTTTTATTTAGAGCCTCCGAGTTTGTTTTTGTGTGTTTATGTGTTTGGTTTGCTGTCGTGGTAGGTCTATGTGAGACTGGAATTGTAGTGAGTGTGGTTTCCTTCTCCTCCTGACGGGTTACGCCAGTACTGAGTTGAGAGAGCTTAGCCTCCGGTTTGGCTATATGGTTGCATCTCTCACATGTGTTGGAATTTGTTAGGAGGAGGAGAGGGTTGTCTGTGTACATGAGGCAGTTGTAACATTGCCTCAAGATTCCCAGATTCACCAGCTGGACCGGAGAGGAGATTGACAACTGACCTTTGGACATGCTAGAATACTATTGGGAATTCCTTTATAATTGAAAAAAAGGGCCAGTGGGGAACAAGGTACTCAAGGGGAGTTTGTGAGGGTGTAGTGCTTTTAATTTTTTTAGTGCTGACTTATATAATTGCTTTAATGAGCAAGTGCCAGGTAACTTAAATGCAGTGTGTTACAGGTAACTTAAATGCAAAAATGACAGTAACTTTCTTTCAAGTGAAACAAGGAAATAAGTACAGTAAGCAATGCAGATATCACTAGGGATCCACGGAAGTGCTGAAAGCCGCGTTTTAGGTGGAATTAGCTTTTCAGGGAAATAACAAGCAAACAAACAACAAGCATACAAATAAAGCTAGATTCAGCAGGCCTGGATCTAGTCTATGCTACAGCAAACAAGGTGTACCAATTACAGTAAAAAGCAGTTCAGATATGCAGGCACTATAAGCCTTTAACCAGAAATTCCCAGCTCAGAAGGGCAGAGTCCAGCCACTCCTCCCACAAGAGTGCAGACCATGAACCCTCTTAATGTAAAATAACTGGCCTGAAGCCCAAGTGCTTAAACCAGAATTCATACACGTTTAGAATAACAGACACTGAGCCCTCAGTAAGCAGTTCCCAACTTAGACGGATGTAAGCTACCTGTTCTGCCACTACAGTGCAGACCACAAACCTTCCTAATGTAAAACAACTGGTCTGAAGCCCAAGTGCTTAAACTAAAAGGCTTAGAATGAGTTACACCAAGCAGTAATAAATACAGTTGAGTACTTTTAAGATGACGCAAAAGCAAAATAAAGTAGGAAGAAACACAAATACAGTAAAAGCAGATAAAATTTTTTTTTTTTTTTTTTTAGTGGAAAGAGAGAAAGGAGAGAGAGAAAGGAGTAGCAGAAACTAAGCTGATTGGCCTTCTCAAATGTTCTCCCTGTACTGGGTAGAATGAG